>NW_026970416.1:0-268777 GCF_028390025.1 Pseudophryne corroboree | reverse complement strand
ATCACCCCCCTTAACCATAATCTGATTTATATGTTTATGCCCATCACCCCCCTTACCCATAATCTGATTTATATGTTTATGCCCATCACCCCCCCCTTACCCATAATCTGATTTATATGTTTATGCCCATCACCCCCCCTTACCCATAATATGATTTATATGTTTAAGCCCATCACCCCTCCTTACCCTTAATCTGATTTATATGTTTATGCCCATCAACCCTTACCCATAATCTGATTTACATGTTTATGCCCATCACCCCTCCTTACCCATAATCTGATTTATATGTTTATGCCCATCACCCCCTTACCCATAATCTGATTTATATGTTTATGCCATCACCCTTACCCATAATCTGATTTACATGTTTATGCCCATCCCCCCCTACCCCATAATATGATTTATATGTTTATGCCCATCACCCCCCCTTACCCATAATCTGATTTATATGTTTATGCCCATCACCCCCCCTTACCCATAATCTGATTTATATGTTTATGACCATCACACCTTTACCCATTATCTGATTTGTATGTTTATGTTCATCACCCCCCTTACCTACAATCTGATTATATGTTTATGCCCATCACCCCCCCTACCCATAATCTGATTTATATGTTTATGCCAATCACCCCCCCTTACCCATAATCTGATTTATGTTTATCACCATCACCCCCCTTGCCCATAATCTGATTTATATGTTTATGCCCATCACCCCCTTACCCATAATCTGATGTATATGTTTATGCCCATCCCCCCCTACCCCATAATCTGATTTATATGTTTATGCCCATCACCCCCCTTACCTACAATCTGATTTATATGTTTATGCCCATCACCCCCCTACCCATAATCTCATTTATATGTTTATGCCAATCACCCCCCTTACCCATAATCTGATTTATGTTTATCACCATCACCCCCCTTGCCCATAATCTGATTTATATGTTTATGCCCATCACCCCCCTTCACCATAATATGATTTATATGTTTATGCCCATCACCCCCCTTACCCATAATCTGATTTATATGTTTATGCCCATCACCCCACCTTACCCATAATCTGATTTATATGTTTATGCCCATCACCCCCCTTACCCATAATATGATTTATATGTTTATGCCCATCACCCCTCCTTACCCTTAATCTGATTTATATGTTTATGCCCATCAAACCTTTCCCATAATCTGATTTACATGTTTATGCCCATCACCCCTCCTTACCCATAATCTGATTTATATGTTTATGCCCATCACCCCCTTACCCATAATCTGATTTATATGTTTATGCCCATCACCCTTACCCATAATCTGATTTACATGTTTATGCCCATCCCCCTACCCCATAATCTGATTTATATGTTTATGCCCATCACCACCCCTTACCCATAATCTGATTTATATGTTTATGCCCATCACCCCCCCTTACCCATAATCTGATTTATATGTTTATGACCATCACACCTTTACCCATTATCTGATTTATATGTTTATGCCCATCACCCCCCTTACCTACAATCTGATTTATATGTTTATGCCCATCACCCCCCCTACCCATAATCTGATTTATATGTTTATGCCAATCACCCCCCTTACCCATAATCTGATTTATGTTTATCACCATCACCCCCCTTGCCCATAATCTGATTTATATGTTAATGCCCATCACCCCCTTACCCATAATCTGATGTATATGTTTATGCCCATCACCCCCTTACCCATAATCTGATTTACATGTTTATGCCCATCACCCCCTTACCCATAATCTGATTTATATGTTTATGCCCATCACCTTTACCCATAATCTGATTTATATGTTTATGCCCATCACCCCCCCCCCCTTACCCATAATCTGATTTATATGTCTATGCCCATCACCCCACCCTTATCCATAATCTGATATATATGTCAATGCCCATCACCCCACCCTTATCCATTATCTGATTTATATGTTTATGCCCATCACCCCACCCTTATCCAAAATCTGATACATATGTCTATGCCCATCACCCCACCCTTATCCATTATCTGATTTATATGTCTATGCCCATCACCCCACCCTTACCCATTATCTGATTTATATGTTTATGCCCATCACCCCCTTACCCATAATCTGAGTTATATGTTAATGCCCATCAACCCACCCTAACCCATAATCTGATTTATATGTTTATGCCCATCACCCCACCCTACCCATAATCTGATTTATATGTTTATGCCCATCACCCCTCTTGCCCATAATCTGATTTATATGTTTATGCCCATCACCCCACCCTTACCCATAATCTGATTTATATGTTTATGCCCATCACCCTCCTTTCCCATAATCTGATGTATATGTTTATGCCCATCACCCCCTTACCCATAATCTGATTTATATGTTTATGCCAATCACCCCCTCCCCTTACCCAGAATCTGATTTATATGTTTATGCCCATTACCCCCCCTAACCCATAATCTGATTTATATGTTTATGCCCATCACCCCCTTACCTACAATCTGATTTATATGTTTATGCCCATCACCCCCCCTACCCATAATATGATTTATATGTGTATGCCCATCACCCCCCCCCCCTTACCCATAATCTGATTTATATGTTTATGCCCATCACCCCCCCTTACCCATAATCTGATTTATATGTTTATGACCATCACCCCTTACCCATAATCTGATTTATATGTTTATGTCCATCACACCCTTACCCATTTTCTGATTTATATGTTTATGCCCATCCCCCCACCTTACCTATAATCTGATTTATATGTTTATGCCATCACCCCACCCTTAACCATAATCTGATTTATATGTTTATGTCCATCACCCCACCCTTACCCATAATCTGATTTATATGTTTATGCCCATAACCCCCCCTCCCCTTACCCATAATCTGATTTATATGTTTATGCCCATCACCACCCCTACCCATAATCTGATTTCTATGTTTATGCCCATCACCCGCCCTTACCCATAATCTGATTTATATGTTTATGCCCATCACCCACCCTTACCCATAATCTGATTTATATGTTTATGCCCATCACCCCTTTACCCATAATCTGATTTATATGTTTATGCCCATCACCCGCCCTTACCCATAATCTGATTTATATGTTTATGCCCATCACCCCTCCTTACCCATAATCTGATGTATATGTTTATGCCCATCACCCCCTTACCCATAATCTGATTTATATGTTTATGCCATCACCCCCTCCCCTTGCCCATAATCAGATTTATATGTTTATGCCCATCACCCCCTTTACCCATAATCTAATTTATATGTTTATGCCCATCACACCCTTACCCATTATCTGATTTATATGTTTATACCCATCACCCCCCTTACCTACAATCTGATTTATATATTTATGCCCATCACCCCCTCCCCTTACCCATAATCTGATTTATATGTTTA
This sequence comes from Pseudophryne corroboree, assembly GCF_028390025.1. Classification (NCBI taxonomy): domain Eukaryota; kingdom Metazoa; phylum Chordata; class Amphibia; order Anura; family Myobatrachidae; genus Pseudophryne; species Pseudophryne corroboree. The sequence goes on along the minus strand of NW_026970416.1, from coordinate 265,359 downwards.
TGCCCATCACCCCCCCTTACCCATAATCTGATTTATATGTTTATGCCCTAAACCCGCTACCCTTACCCATAATATGATTTATATGTTTATGCCCATCACACCCTTACCCATAATCTGATTTATATGTTTATGCCCATCACACCCTTACCCATTATCTGATTTATATGTTTATGCCCATCACCCCCTCCCCTAACCCATAATCTGATTTATATGTTTATGCCCATCCACCCCTACCCCATAATCTGATTTATATGTTTATGCCCATCACCCCCCACCCTTACCCATAATCTGATTTATATGTTTATGCCCATTACACCTTTACCCATTATCTGATTTATATGTTTATGCCCATCACCCCCCTTACCTACAATCTGATTTATATGTTTATGCCCATCACCCCCCCTACCCATAATCTCATTTATATGTTTATGCCAATCACCCCCCCTTACCCATAATCTGATTTATGTTTATCACCATCACCCCCCTTGCCCATAATCTGATTTATATGTTTATGCCCATCACCCCCCTTAACCATAATCTGATTTATATGTTTATGCCCATCACCCCCCCTTACCCATATTATGATTTATATGTTTATGCCCATCACCCCTCCTTACCCTTAATCTGATTTATATGTTTATGCCCATCACCCCCTTACCCATAATCTGATTTATATGTTTATGCCCATCACCCTTACCCATAATCTGATTTACATGTTTATGCCCATTCCCCCTACCCCATAATCTGATTTATATGTTTATGCCCATCACCCCCCCTTACCCATAATCTGATTTATATGTTTATGCCCATCACCCCCCCTTACCCATAATCTGATTTATATGTTTATGACCATCACACCTTTACCCATTATCTGATTTATATGTTTATGCCCATCACCCCCCTTACCTACAATCTGATTTATATGTTTATGCCCATCACCCCCCTACCCATAATCTGATTTATATGTTTATGCCAATCACCCCCCCTTACCCATAATCTGATTTATGTTTATCACCATCACCCCCATTGCCCATAATCTGATTTATATGTTTATGCCCATCACCCCCTTACCCATAATCTGATGTATATGTTTATGCACATCCCCCCCCTACCCCATAATCTGATTTATATGTTTATGCCCATCACCCCCCACCCTTACCCATAATCTGATTTATATGTTTATGCCCATCACCCCCCCCTTATCCATAATCTGATTTATATGTTTATGACCATCACACCTTTACCCATTATCTGATTTATATGTTTATGCCCATCACCCCCCTTACCTACAATCTGATTTATATGTTTATGCCCATCACCCCCCCTACCCATAATCTCATTTATATGTTTATGCCAATCACCCCCCTTACCCATAATCTGATTTATGTTTATCACCATCACCCCCTTTGCCCATAATCTGATTTATATGTTTATGCCCATCACCCCCCTTAACCATAATCTTATTTATATGTTTATGCCCATCACCCCCCTTACCCATAATCTGATTTATATGTTTATGCCCATCACCCCCCCTTACCCATAATCTGATTTATATGTTTATGCCCATCACACCCCCTTACCCATAATATGATTTATATGTTTATGCCCATCACCCCTCCTTACCCTTAATCTGATTTATATGTTTATGCCCATCAACCCTTACCCATAATCTGATTTACATGTTTATGCCCATCACCCCTCCTTACCCATAATCTGATTTATATGTTTATGCCCATCACCCCCTTACCCATAATCTGATTTATATGTTTATGCCCATCACCCTTACCCATAATCTGATTTACATGTTTATGCCCATCCCCCCTACCCCATAATCTGATTTATATGTTTATGCCCATCACCCCCCCTTACCCATAATTTGATTTATATGTTTATGCCTATCACCCACCCTTACCCATAATCTGATTTATATGTTTATGACCATCACACCTTTACGCATTATCTGATTTATATGTTTATGCCCATCACCCCCCTTACCTACAATCTGATTTATATGTTTATGCCCATCACCCCCCTACCCATAATCTGATTTATATGTTTATGCCAATCACCCCCCCTTACCCATAGTCTGATTTATGTTTATCACCATCACCCCCCTTGCCCATAATATGATTTATATATTTATGCCCATCACCCCCTTACCCATAATCTGATGTATATGTTTATGCCCATCACCCTCTTACCCATAATCTGATTTACATGTTTATGCCCATCACCCCCTTACCCATAATCTGATTGATATGTTTATGCCCATCACCTTTACCCATAATCTGATTTACATGTTTATGCCCATCACCCCCCCTACCCATAATCTGATTTATATGTTTATGCCAATCACCCCCTTACCCATAATCTGATTTATGTTTATGACCATCACCCCCCTTGCCCATAATCTGATTTATATGTTTATGCCCATCACCCCCCTTAACCATAATCTGATTTATATGTTTATGCCCATCACCCCCCTTACCCATAATCTGATTTATATGTTTATGCCCATCACCCTCCCCCTTACCCATAATATTATTTATATGTTTATGCCCATTACCCCACCCTTACCCATAATCTGATTTATATGTTTATGCCCATCACCCCCATTACCCATAATCTGATTTATATGTTTATGCCCATCACCCCCCCCCCCTTACCCATAATATGATTTATATGTTTATGCCCATCACCCGCCCTTACCCATAATCTGATTTATATGTTTATGGCCATCACCCCCCTTACCCATAATCTGATTTATATGTTTATGCCCATCACTACTTTACCCATAATCTGATTCATATATTTATGCAAATCACACCCCCTTACCCATAATCTGATTTATATGTTTATGCCCATCACCCCCCTTGCCAATAATCTGATTTATATGTTTATGCCCATCACCCCCTTACCCATAATCTAATTTATATGTTTATGCCCATCACCCCCCTTACCCATAATCTGATTTATATGTTTTATGCCCATCACCCCCCTTGCTCATAATCTGATTTATATGTTTATGCCCATCATCCCCTTACCCATAATCTGATTTATATGTTTATGCCCATCACCCCCCCTTACCCATAATCTGATTTATATGTTTATGCCCATCACCCCCTTGCTCATAATCTTATTTATATGTTTATGCACATCATCCCCTTACCCATAATCTGATTTATATGTTTATGCCCATCATCCCCTTACCCATAATTTGATTTATATGTTTTTGCCCATCACCCCCCTTATCCATAATCTGATTTATATGTTTATGCCCATCACCCCCCTTATCCATAATCTGATTTATATGTTTATGCCCATCACCCGCCCTTACCCATAATCTGATTTATATGTTTATGCCCATCACCCCCTTACCCATAATCTGATTTATATGTTTATGCCCATGACCCCCTTACCCATAATCTGATTTATATGTTTATGCCCATCACCCCCTTTATCCATAATCTGATTTATATGTTTATGCCCATCACCCCCCATTACCCATAATTTGATTTATATGTTTATGCCCATCACCCCACCCTTACCCATAATCTGATTTATATGTTTATGCCCATCACCCCTCCTTACCCTTAATCTGATTTATATGTTTATGCCCATCACCCTTCCTTACCCATAATCTGATTTATATGTTTATTTCCATCACCCCTTACCCATAATCTGATTTACATGTTTATGCCCATCAACCCTCCTTACCCATAATCTGATTTATATGTTTATGCCCATCACCCCCTTACCCATAATCTGATGTATATGTTTATGCCCATCACCCCCTTACCCATAATCTGATTTACATGTTTATGCCCATCACCCCCTTACCCATAATCTGATTTATATGTTTATGCCCATCACCCTTACCCATAATCTGATTTACATGTCTATGCCCATCACCCCTCCTTACCCATAATCTGATTTATATGTTTATGCCCATCACCCCCTTACCCATAATCTCATGTATATGTTTATGCCCATCACCCTCTTACCCATAATCTGATTTACATGTTTATGCCCATCACCCCCTTACCCATAATCTGATTTACATGTTTATGCCCATCACCTTCCTTACCCATAATCTGATTTACATGTTTATGCCCATCACCCACCCTTACCCATAATCTGATTTATATGTTTATGACCATAACCCCACCCTTACCCATTATCTGAGTTATATGTTTATGCCCATCACCCCCCCTTACCCATAATCTGATTTATATGTTTATGCCCATCACCCCACACTTACCCATAATCTGATTTATATGTTTATGCCCATCACCCGCCCTTCCCCATAATCTGATTTATATGTTTATGCCCATCACCCGCCTTGCCCATAATCTGATTTATATGTTTATGCCCATCACCCACCTTATCCATAATCTGATTTAAATGTTTATGCCCATCACCCCAACCTTACCCATAATCTGATTTATATGTTTATGCCCATCACCCGCCCTTACCCATAATCTGATTTATATGTTTATGTCCATCACACCCTTACCCATTATCTGATTTATATGTTTATGTCATCACCCCACCCTTACCCATAATCTGATATATATGTTTATGTCCATCACCCCACCCTTACCCATAATCTGATTTATATGTTTATGACAATCACCCCCTTTACCCATAATCTGATTTATATGTTTATGCCCATCACCCCCCCTTACCCATAATCTGATTTATATGTTTATGCCCATCACCCCCTACCCATAATCTGATTTCTATGTTTATGCCCATCACCCGCCCTTACCCATAATCTGATTTATATGTTTATGCCCATCACCCACACTTACCCATAATCTGATGTATATGTTTATGCCCATCACCCCTTTACCCATAATCTGATTTATATGTTTATGGCCATCACCCCCCTTACCTACAATATGATTTATATATTTATGCCCATCACCCCCTCCCCTTACCCATAATCTGATGTATATGTTTATGCCCATCACCCCCCATACTCATAATCTCATTTATATGTTTATGCCCATCACCACCACCCTTACCCATAATCTGATTTATATGTTTATGCCCATCACACCCTTACCCATAATCTGATTTATATGTTTATGCCCATCACACCCTTACCTATTATCTGATTTATATGTTTATGCCCATCACCCCCTCCCCTAACCCATAATCTGATTTATATGTTTATGCCCATCTCCCCCCCTTACCCATAATCTGATTTATGTTTATGCCCATCACCCCCCCTTACCCATAATCTGATTTATATGTTTATGCCCATCACCCCCCCCCTTACCCATAATCTGATTTATATGTTTATGACCATCACACCCTTACCCATTATCTGATTTATATGTTTATGCCCATCACCCCCTTACCTACAATCTGATTTATATGTTTATACCCATCACCCCTTCTACCCATAATCTGATTTACATGTTTATGCCAATCACCCCCCCTTACCCATAATCTGATTTATGTTTATGACCATAACCCCCTTGCCCATAATCTAATTTATATGTTTATGCCCATTAACCCCCATTAACCATAATATGAGTTATATGTTTACGCCCATCACCCCCTTACCCTTAATCTGATTTATATGTTTATGCCCATCACCCCCCCTTACCCATAATCTGATTTATATGTTTCTGCCCATCACCACCCCCTTACCCATATGATTTATATGTTTATGCCCATCACCCCACCCTTACCCATAATCTGATTTATATGTTTATGCCCATCACCCCCATTACCCATAATCTGATTTATATGTTTATGCCCATCACCCCCCCTTACCCATAATCTGATTTATATGTTTATGCCCATCACCCGCCCTTACCCATAATCTGATTTATATGTTTATGCCCATCACCCCCCTTACCCATAATCTTATTTATATGTTTATGCCCATCACCCCCTTACCCATCTGATTCATATGTTTATGCCCATCACCCCCCTTACCCATAATCTGATTTATATGTTTATGCCCATCACCCCCTTACCCATAATCTAATTTATATGTTTATGCCCATCACCCCTTCCCTTACCCATAACCTGATTTATATGTCTATGCCCATCACCCCCTTGCTCATAATCTGATTTATATGTTTATGTCCATCATCACTTTACCCATAATCTGATTTATATGTTTATGCCCATCACCCCCCCTTACCCATAATCTGATTTATATGTTTATGACCATCACCCCCCTTGCTCATAATCTGATTTATATGTTTATGCACATTATCCTCTTACCCATAATCTGATTTATATGTTTATGCCCATCATCCCCTTACCCATAATCTGATTTATATGTTTATGCCCATCACCCCCCTTATCCATAATCTGATATATATGTTTATGCCCATCACCCACCCTTACCCATAATCTGATTTATATGTTTATGCCCATCACCCCCTTACCCATAATCTGATTTATATGTTTATGCCCATGACCCCCTTACCCATAATCTGATTTATATGTTTATGCCCATCACCCCCCTTATCCATAATCTGATTTATAGGTTTATGCCCATCACCCGCCCTTACCCATAATCTGATTTACATGTTTATGCCCATCACCCCCTTACCCATAATCTGATTTATATGTTTATGCCCATCACCCCACCCTTACCCATAATCTGATTTATATGTTTATGCCCATCACCCGCCCTTACCCATAATCTGATTTATATGTTTATGCCCATCACCCCACCCTTACCCATAATCTGATTTATATGTTTATGTCCATCACCCCCCCTTACCCATAATCTGATTTATATGTTTATGCCCATCATTTCTTTACCCATAATCTGATTTAAATATTTATGACCATCATCCCTTTACCCATAATCTGATTTATATGTTTATGCCCATCACCCGCCCTTACCCATAATCTGATTTATATGTTTATGTCCATCACCCGCCCTTACCCATAATCTGATTCATATGTTTATGCCCATCACCCGCCTTTACCCATAATCTGATTTATATGTTTATGTCCATCACCCGCCCTTACCCATAATCTGATTTATATGTTTATGTCCATTACCCGCCCTTACCCATAATCTGATTTATATGTTTATGCCCATCACTCCCTTACCCATAATCTGATTTATATGTTTATGCCCATCACCCCACCCTTACCCATAATCTGATTTATATGTTTATGCCCATCACCCGCCCTTACCCATAATCTGATGTATATGTTTATGCCCATCACCCCCCTTACCCATAATCTGATTTACATGTTTATGCCCATCACCCCCTTACCCATAATCTGATTTATATGTTTATGCCCATCACCCGCCCTTACCCATAATCTGATTTATATGTTTATGCCTATCACCCCCTTACCCATAATCTGATTTATATGTTTATGCCCATCACCCCCTTACCCATAATCTGATTTATATGTTTATACCCATCACCCGCCCTTACCCATAATCTGATTTATATGTTTATGCCAATCACCCGCCCTTACCCATAATCTGATTTATATGTTTATGTCTATCATCCATTTTATATTATTACTCCCTTATTTAATTTAAAACAAACGCTCCACATTATTATTTATGAGACGGCGCTGGCAGTGGTTTGGGCTGGCAGATCGGTCCCAGATGGTTGGTCGCTGTGGCAGGCACATGGCACTGTGCAAGTCATCACGAGATATCATGGCATCTTTGCCCACACAGTGTAGAAGGTGGTGTTGTCGGGGAACAATCGCAGCTGGCGCATTGCTAGCCCATAATGCATTACAATGGGCACCTGGCATTTTATCTTTCGGCAGCAGGTGGCGGGTGAGTATGGTGGGCTGGGTCAGAAGCCGTGTCGCTCCCTGGGCATCTCACCCTGAGTGACATCAGCCTCACCCCACTCCCAATGGCCCAGTTGTACATTAGGATATCGTTTTATATTATATACTGTACATTACGATAGAGATTTATATTCTATAATGTACATTATTATAGAGTATTATATTCTATACTGTACATTATGATAGAGTATTACATTATTACTGTACATTATTATAGCATATTATATACTGTACTGTACATTATGATAGAGTATTATACTATATAGTGTACATTATTATAGAGTATTATATTACTGTACATTATGATAGAGTATTATTTTATATACTGTACATTAGATAGAGTATTATATTCGGTACTGTACATTATGATATAGTATTATATTCTGTACTGTACATTATGATATATAGTATTATTCTATACTGTACATTATGATAGAGTATTATATTACTTTACATTAGGATAGAGTATTATATATTTTATACTGTACATTATGATAGAGTATTATATTCTGTACTGTACATTATGATAGAGTATTATATTATATACTGTACATTATGATAGAGATTTATATTCTATACTGTACATTATGATAGAGTATTATATTCTGTACTGTACATTATGATAGAGTATTATATTCTATACTGTACATTATGATAGAGTATTATATTCTGTACTGTACATTATGATATAGTATTAGTCTATACTGTACATTATGATAGAGTATTGTATTATATTACTGTACATTATGAGAGTATTATATACTGTACATTAGATAGAGTATTATATTCTGTACTGTACATTATGATATAGTATTATATTCTATACTGTACATTATGATAGAGATTTATATTCTATACTGTACATTATGATATAGTATTATATTCTGTACTGTACATTATGATAGAGATTTATATTCTATACTGTTCATTATAATAGAGTATTATATTCTATACTGTACATTATTATAGAGTATTATATTCTATACTGTACATTATGATAGAGATTTATATTCTATACTGTACATTATGATAGAGTATTATATTCTATACTGTGCATTATGATAGAGTATTATATTCTATACTGTACATTATGATAGAGATTTATATTCCATACTGTACATTATGATAGAGTATTATATTCTATACTGTACATTATGATAGAGTATTATATTCTGTACTGTACATTATGATAGATTATTATATTACTGTACATTATGAATGAGTATTAAATTCTATACTGTACATTATGATAGAGATTTATATTCCATACTGTACATTATGATAGAGTATTATATTCTATACTGTACATTATGATAGAGTATTATATTCCATACTGTACATTATGATAGAGTATTATATTCTGTACTGTGCATTATTATAGAGTATTATATTACTGTACATTATGATAGAGTATTATATTACTGTACATTATGATAGAGTATTATATTACTGTACATTATGATAGAGATTTATATTCTATACTGTACATTATGATAGAGTATTATATTCTATACTGTACATTATGATAGAGTATTATATTACTGTACATTATGATAGAGATTTATATTCTATACTGTACATTATGATAGAGTATTAGATTCTATACTGTACATTATTATAGAGTATTATATTACTGTACATTATGATAGAGTATTATATTACTGTACATTATGATAGAGATTTATATTCTATACTGTACATTATGATAGAGTATTATATTCTATACTGTACATTATGATAGAGTATTATATTACTGTACATTATGATAGAGCATTATATTCTATACTGTACATTATGATAGAGTATTATATTCTGTACTGTACATTATGTTAGAGATTTATATTACTGTACATTATGATAGAGCATTATATTGTATACTGTACATTATGATAGAGTATTATATTCTGTACTGTACATTATGATAGATTATTATATTACTGTACATTATGATAGAGTATTATATTCTGTACTGTACATTATGTTAGAGATTTATATTCTATACTGTACATTATGTTAGAGATTTATATTCTATACTGTACATTATGATAGAGTATTATATTCTGTACTGTACATTATGATAGAGTATTATATTCTGTACATTATGATAGAGTATTATATTCTATACTGTACATTATGATAGATTATTATATTCTGTACTGTACATTATGTTAGATATTTATATTACTGTACATTATGATAGAGCATTATATTCTATACTGTACATTATGATAGAGTATTATATTCTGTACTGTACATTATGTTAGAGATTTATATTACTGTACATTATGATAGAGCATTATATTCTATACTGTACATTATGATAGAGTATTATATTCTGTACTGTACATTATGATAGATTATTATATTACTGTACATTATGATAGAGTATTATATTCTGTACTGTACATTATGTTAGAGATTTATATTCTATACTGTACATTATGTTAGAGATTTATATTCTATACTGTACATTATGATAGAGTATTATATTCTGTACTGTACATTATGATAGAGTATTATATTCTGTACATTATGATAGAGTATTATATTCTATACTGTACATTATGATAGATTATTATATTCTGTACTGTACATTATGTTAGAGATTTATATTACTGTACATTATGATAGAGCATTATATTCTATACTGTACATTATGATAGAGTATTATATTCTGTACTGTACATTATGTTAGAGATTTATATTCTATACTGTACATTATGATAGAGTATTATATTCTGTACTGTACATTATGATAGATTATTATATTCTGTACTGTACATTATGTTAGAGATTTATATTACTGTACATTATGATAGAGCATTATATTCTATACTGTACATTATGATAGAGTATTATATACTGTATACTGTACTATATTATGATACATGTTATATGATATTTCTGTATAATAACCAGAGAGTCATTATAGAGACAGCTGAGTCCTCTACGATGCATTGTTCGTGTGTCAGATCACAGTCCGTCTGTCACACTCCTGGGATACACCTGACAGCGGCATTGAAGTGAGATAAAGCGCAGCCGCTGCGCCCGCTGGGGGCCCTGCTCAGAGTAAAGGTGGTGGTCTTTGGCCCCAGGGATGGAGGGGAGGACGGATGGGGGGTATGATCTCCCTCTACACACCAGCCAGACACTTATTTCATGTCTATTTCCTTCATCCTGCAGAACACCAAGAGAAGACATGTAAAGTATAATCCAAAAAGCTGAGCGTGACCAAAAACATTTCTTCTTCCCACCCTGAGAGGCTACTCCCTGCCTCGTATCCTGGTATCCGTCACCCCGGAGCATAGAGGGGCCCCGCTTCTTCTCAGGCCTCTCCTTACTGTACACCAATGAGAGCCCAAACTGGTGGGACTGTGTGCAGCCATAGTGGTGAGTAGGGGTGGCCATCAACCATCAATGATTCCTAATCATCGATGGTTTTGGCCCTATGTAGAATACTTTTGCCATCGATGGGAGAGAACCAGATGGTTTCCCTTCATCGATGGCATGTCATAACCAAATATTGTATTTTTTTTTTAACTAGGTATCTGGACACGGAGCATAGCTCCGCCCCGACACCTGTGAAGCCACGCCCCTGGGCCCTGATTGTCCCGCTCAATATTAAAGAATGGGGTGACCATCGATACATTAAATCAACGAAGGTTCCCTAACAGATGGTTTCCCACCATTGAGGTTATCCATCAATGGTACCATCGATGGTAACCATCAATGGATAACCCACCGATGGGGATCCCTAGTGGTGAGCAAAGCACTGTACACTACAAAGCAGCACAGGCACTGTACACTACACAGCAGCGCAGGCACTGTACACTACACAGCAGCGCAGGCAGTGTACACTGCACAGCAGCACAGGCACTGTACACTACACAGCAGCGCAGGCACTGTACACTACACAGCAGCGCAGGCAGTGTACACTACACAGCAGCGCAGGCACTGTACACTACACAGCAGCGCAGGCAGTGTACACTACACAGCAGCGCAGGCAGTGTACACTACACAGCAGCGCAGGCAGTGTACACTACACAGCAGCTCAGGCACTGTACACTACACAGCAGCGCAGGCACTGTACACTACACAGCAGCGCAGGCAGTGTACACTACACAGCAGCGCAGGCACTGTACACTACACAGCAGCTCAGGCACTGTACACTACACAGCAGCGCAGGCACTGTACACTACACAGCAGCTCAGGCACTGTACACTACACAGCAGCGCAGGCACTGTACACTACACAGCAGCTCAGGCACTGTACTCTACACAGCAGCGCAGGCACTGTACACTACACAGCAGCGCAGGCACTGTACACTACACAGCAGCGCAGGCACTGTACACTACACAGCAGCGCAGGCAGTGTACACTACACAGCAGCGCAGGCACTGTACACAGCAGCGCAGGCACTGTACACTACACAGCAGCGCAGGCACTGTACACTACACAGCAGCGCAGGCACTGTACACTACACAGCAGCGCAGGCAGTGTACACTACACAGCAGCGCAGGCACTGTACACTGGAGGTCATTCCGAGTTGTTCGCTCGCAAGGCGATTTTAGCAGAGTTGCTCACGCTAAGCCGCCGCCTACTGGGAGTGAATCTTAGCATCTTAAAATTGCGAACGAAGTAATCGCAATATTGCGATTACACACCTCGTAGCAGTTTCTGAGTAGCTTCAGAATTACTTGGCATCTGCGATCAGTTCAGTCAGTTTCGGTCCTGGTTTGACGTCACAAACACACCCAGCGTTCGCCCAGACACTCCTCCGTTTCTCCAGCCACTCCCGCGTTTTTTCCGGAAACGGTAGCGTTTTTTCCCACACGCCCATAAAACGGCCTGTTTCCGCCCAGAAACACCCATTTCCTGTCAATCACATTACGATCGCCAGACCGATGAAAAAGCCGTGAGTAAAATTACTAAGTGCATAGCAAATTTACTTGGCGCAGTCGCAGTGCGGACATTGCGGATGCGCATTAAGCGGAAAATCGCTGCGATGCGAAGATTTTTACCGAGCGAACAACTCGGAATGAGGGCCACTACACAGCAGCGCAGGCAGTGTACACTACACAGCAGCGCAGGCACTGTACACTACACAGCAGCGCAGGCAGTGTACACTACACAGCAGCACAGGCACTGTACACTACACAGCAGCGCAGGCACTGTACACTACACAGCAGCGCAGGCACTGTACACTACACAGCAGCGCAGGCACTGTACACTACACAGCAGCGCAGGCAGTGTACACTACACAGCAGCGCAGGCACTGTACACTACACAGCAGCGCAGGCAGTGTACACTACACAGCAGCTCAGGCACTGTACACTACACAGCAGCGCAGGCAATGTACACTACACAGCAGCGCAGGCACTGTACACTACACAGCAGCTCAGGCACTGTACACTACACAGCAGCGCAGGCACTGTACACTACACAGCAGCTCAGGCACTGTACACTACACAGCAGCGCAGGCACTGTACACTACACAGCAGCGCAGGCACTGTACACTACACAGCAGCGCAGGCACTGTACACTAGACAGTAGCGCAGGCACTGTACACTACACAGCAGCGCAGGCAGTGTACACTACACAGCAGCGCAGGCAGTGTACACTACACAGCAGCGCAGGCACTGTACACTACACAGCAGCGCAGGCACTGTACACTACGCAGCAGCGCAGGCAGTGTACACTACACAGCAGCGCAGGCACTGTACACTACACAGCAGCTCAGGCACTGTACACTACGCAGCAGCGCAGGCACTGTACACTACGCAGCAGCTCAGGCACTGTACACTACACAGCAGCGCAGGCACTGTACACTACACAGCAGCGCAGGCAGTGTACACTACACAGCAGCGCAGGCAGTGTACACTACACAGCAGCGCAGGCAGTGTACACTACACAGCAGCGCAGGCACTGTACACTACACAGCAGCGCAGGCACTGTACACTACACAGCAGCCCAGGCACTGTACACTACACAGCAGCGCAGGCAGTGTACACTACACAGCAGCGCAGGCACTGTACACTACACAGCAGCGCAGGCAGTGTACACTACACAGCAGCGCAGGCACTGTACACTACACAGCAGCGCAGGCAGTGTACACTACACAGCAGCGCAGGCACTGTACACTACACAGCAGCGCAGGCAGTGTACACTACACAGCAGCGCAGGCAGTGTACACTACACAGCAGCGCAGGCACTGTACACTACACAGCAGCGCAGGCACTGTACACTACACAGCAGCTCAGGCACTGTACACTACACAGCAGCACAGGCACTGTACACTACACAGCAGCTCAGGCACTGTACACTACACAGCAGCGCAGGCACTGTACACTACACAGCAGCTCAGGCACTGTACACTACACAGCAGCGCAGTCACTGTACACTACACAGCAGCGCAGGCACTGTACACTACACAGCAGCGCAGGCACTGTACACTACACAGCAGCGCAGGCAGTGTACACTACACAGCAGCACAGGCACTGTACACTACACAGCAGCGCAGGCACTGTACACTACACAGCAGCTCAGGCACTGTACACTACACAGCAGCGCAGGCACTGTACACTACACAGCAGCTCAGGCACTGTACACTACACAGCAGCGCAGGCACTGTACACTACACAGCAGCTCAGGCACTGTACACTACACAGCAGCGCAGGCACTGTACACTACACAGCAGCTCAGGCACTGTACACTACACAGCAGCGCAGGCACTGTACACTACACAGCAGCTCAGGCACTGTACACTACACAGCAGCGCAGGCACTGTACACTACACAGCAGCTCAGGCACTGTACACTACACAGCAGCGCAGGCAGTGTACACTACACAGCAGCGCAGGCACTGTACACGACACAGCAGCGCAGGCAGTGTACACTACACAGCAGCGCAGGCAGTGTACACTACACAGCAGCGCAGGCACTGTACACTACACAGCAGCGCAGGCACTGTACACTACACAGCAGCTCAGGCACTGTACACTACACAGCAGCGCAGGCACTGTACACTACACAGCAGCTCAGGCACTGTACACTACACAGCAGCGCAGGCACTGTACACTACACAGCAGCTCAGGCACTGTACACTACACAGCAGCGCAGTCACTGTACACTACACAGCAGCGCAGGCACTGTACACTACACAGCAGCGCAGGCACTGTACACTACACAGCAGTGCAGGCACTGTACACTACACAGCAGCTCAGGCACTGTACACTACACAGCAGCGCAGGCACTGTACACTACACAGCAGCTCAGGCACTGTACACTACACAGCAGCGCAGGCACTGTACACTACACAGCAGCTCAGTCACTGTACACTACACAGCAGCGCAGGCACTGTACACTACACAGCAGCTCAGGCACTGTACACTACACAGCAGCGCAGGCACTGTACACTACACAGCAGCTCAGGCACTGTACACTACACAGCAGCGCAGGCACTGTACACTACACAGCAGCGCAGGCACTGTACACTACACAGCAGCTCAGGCACTGTACACTACACAGCAGCGCAGGCACTGTACACTACACAGCAGCGCAGGCACTGTACACTACACAGCAGCGCAGGCACTGTACACTACACAGCAGCTCAGGCACTGTACACTACACAGCAGCGCAGTCACTGTACACTACACAGCAGCGCAGGCACTGTACACTACACAGCAGCGCAGGCACTGTACACTACACAGCAGCGCAGGCAGTGTACACTACACAGCAGCGCAGGCACTGTACACTACACAGCAGCGCAGGCACTGTACACTACACAGCAGCTCAGGCACTGCGTATTTAGCAGTAGTGGATGTACAGCCATACTCACTGTTACACAGGTCTGTATGTAGAGGGGGTAGAGCCTATAGCGGAGCAGGGATGCAGACGGATAACCAGCTACTGACTGTCCAGTCTGTCCAGATAATGGTCCCAGGCATGGTAAAAGATTGGGTAATGTTGTGTGTCTCTGCGGGAGGGCGTCAGTACTCCACCATGTCATTCAGTGGCAGGATAATGCTGCACCAAAACTCTATCAGTGGCCATCTTGGTAAGGGAATGAAGCATCCATTGAGGAGCCATTTTGTTGGAGACTGCACAGTAGTGTACACCATTACTAATGAAAACACCCAACAGGATGTTACGCTTTTTACTACCTAATATATATCTCAGTGAATAGTGACCTAGCACAGCACATTATTTCTTATATGTTATCCTTGGCTCCCTGCGCAATTCAAATACTACAGTAAGTAGGTGTTGGGGTGCAGTCATGTTCAGTATGTGCATTCAACTATGGTCACTAAAGCCCAAACATTTATACGTTTAATTGATTTAATTATTAATTGATTAAAATTTATCCCTCCGGGGTGGGGAGTTCTAGCATGACCAAATGACCTACAATAGATGCCAAAACACTTATCATGCTGTTTAAAACAATTGAATTGCAAACCCCATGTTAAAGATAGACAGACTTTAGATGCCCAAACACAGACTTTTGGGGCCCAAAACCATAACAATTGAATTGTGGCTGTTTTTTTGGGGGCATCTAAAAAAAAGTTTAGACAGACAAAAACAGACGCCCAACAGAATTTTCAAACAGTTGAATATATATTGTGGTGAGAGGGTTTGTGTCATACCACAATTGCCCACATTTCTCTGGGATCAGCTCCCTCCAAGAGAGAGGAAAACAAGACCTGCACAGTCTGCATCTCCAGTAGAAGTGTGGAACTCTAGGGTTTATGGGCTGCACAGCTCAAGGTGGAAAAATAGAATTCAGGATTTTCCAGCTCACCCAGAGCCAGCAGGAAGTCAGAAGAAGGAGAGGAGTTTGAAACACCCATACACCCACTGCACGGGGCACTGATGCCTGATAGAGGCCAGTGAGTAGGCTACAGTTTTACAGTGCCAGGGACTGTGGACATTGGCTGTGCCGGGAAAGTAGTGACGTAACTAGACATTTCAGCGCTGTGTGCAAGAAACAGTATCGGCGCCCCCCATATGTAGAACAGGGCCTAGGCACGCATAAAAAATAAGGGGCATGGCTTCATGGGGAAGGAGAGTGGCCACAAAACAATTCATATTTCGCTGTGCAGTAGTCTCCATTATTCAAATTACAATGCACAGTAGCACCACTTACACACATTACACCAGGTAGAGCCCCTGTCACACATTTCACTAGGTAGAGCCCCATTTTACACATTACTCCAGGAAGAGCCCCTATCACACATTACAGCAGGTAGTGCTCCCTTTTACACATTACAGCAGGTAGAGTCCCCTTTTACACATTACAGCAGGTAGAGCCCCTATCACACATTACAGCAGGTAGTGCTCCCTTTTACACATTACAGCAGGTAGTGCTCCCTATCACACATTACAGCAGGTAGTGCTCCCTTTTCACATTACAGCAGGTAGTGCTCCCTTTTACACATTACAGCAGGTAGAGCCTCATTTTACACATTACAGCAGGTAGTGCTCCCTTTTACACATTACAGCAGGTAGTGCTCCCTTTTACACATTACAGCAGGTAGTGCTCCCTATCACACATTACAGCAGGTAGTGCTCCCTATCACACATTACAGCAGGTAGTGCTCCCTATCACACATTACAGCAGGTAGTGCTCCCTTTTACACATTACAGCAGGTAGTGCTCCCTATCACACATTACAGCAGGTAGTGCTCCCTTTTACACATTACAGCAGGTAGTGCTCCCTTTTCACATTACAGCAGGTAGTGCTCCCTATCACACATTACAGCAGGTAGTGCTCCCTATCACACATTACGGCAGGTAGTGCTCCCTTTTACACATTACAGCAGGTAGTGCTCCCTTTTACACATTACAGCAGGTAGTGCTCCCTTTTACACATTACAGCAGGTAGTGCTCCCTATCACACATTACAGCAGGTAGTGCTCCCTTTTACACATTACAGCAGGTAGTGCTTCCTATCACACATTACAGCAGTTAGTGCTCCCTTTTACACATTACAGCAGGTAGTGCTCCCTTTTACACATTACAGCAGGTAGTGCTCCCTTTTACACATTACAGCAGGTAGTGCTCCCTATCACACATTACAGCAGGTAGTGCTCCCTTTTACACATTACAGCAGGTAGTGCTCCCTATCACACATTACCGCAGGTAGTGCTCCCTTTTACACATTACAGCAGGTAGTGCTCCCTATCACACATTACAGCAGGTAGTGCTCCCTATCACACATTACAGCAGGTAGTGCTCCCTTTTACACATTACAGCAGGTAGTGCTCCCTTTTCACATTACAGCAGGTAGTGCTCCCTATCACACATTACAGCAGGTAGTGCTCCCTATCACACATTACAGCAGGTAGTGCTCCCTTTTACACATTACAGCAGGTAGTGCTCCCTTTTACACATTACAGCAGGTAGTGCTCCCTTTTACACATTATGGCAGGTAGATCCCCCTGTTATACACTGCCCCAGGTAGAGCCACCTTTTAAACAGTACAGCAGGTAGAGTCCCCTTTTACATATTACAGCAGGTAGAGTCCCCTTTTACACATTACAGCAGGTAGAGCCTCATTTTACACACTGTGCCAGTTAGAGCCTCATTTTACACACTGCGCCAGGTAGCGCCCTCTTTTACATACTGCACCAGGTAGAGCCCCCTTTCTTTTTATACATTGCGCCAGGTAGACACACTGCACCAGGTAGAGCCCCTTTCTTGGCTGCACCCGTGTTTGGATCTGGAGGGAAAAGTCTGTTTGTAGACAGCAAGTGAGGCTTACAGTAATGGCGGCAGAGGTCGCGGAGAGCAGGACACACCATCCACTAGGACAGGAGGGGCATGCTGGGTAACTGTCATGTCAGCATCAGCGGGATGGCTGAGGAGAGACTGTGGAGATGCCATGCAGCGTACTGCACGCAAACAGCGCAGATGGAATCCAGGCTTGGAGCGCAGGGACAGCCTGAGAAGGCACTTAGGTGGTAAGTAAGTGTGCTTAGTTACCCGGATCCTGACAGTGCTAGAGAAATATTTAGTTGTGTAATTTAGCTTTTTTATTTAAAAGCACCAAAATTTGTGCACGAGCCTCTTCGTAAAAATGGAGGAACTTTCCCGTCCTGTAGTAAATCTGCTAGCCTCACATCAAAAGACAGAGGAGCAAATCTTACAATTACTGACCCAATCAATGGGAACAACTGCTGCAGAGCATCTAATGAACATGTCTGCGTCAGATAACCCAGAGGCGCATTTATTAATATGTGAAAGGGTGGCACAGTGCTTACAGTGGCCAGCGGATACTTGGGCTGATGAGCTTGCCCCCTGTCTTACTGGTGAGGGTCAGAGCCTATGCTGAGCTATCTTCTGCATATGACTTGGTAAAAGCACTATTCTAGCCTGGTCAGGTCTAACCCCTTCTGGAAAAGCGTAGCGCTTCCACAAATGGGCCCTATTACCAGGGGTCCCAATTTAGAATCAGTATTGGAGTGGTATGAGACCTCAGGTAATATGACAAAGATGTCAGAAACCAGGGAATGGGCGACCAATTAAGATGGCACCCCAGTGGCCTGTGACCCCGACTGTCACCCCTCCTCAAGGACACAACAATGGAGATGCCAGGGTTGTTTGCACTGGTGTACTTATAATGGGTGCAGTGCGGCAGTGCACACGGGCCTCTGGGTCCAGAGGGGCCCACACTGCACACAGATTTTTTCATACTTACCCTCCGGAGTCCCGCAGTGCAGCAGAAATCACTGGGATAATGGCCGCCACTCCATTTTCCCGGAGATCTGCACATGCACTGTAGATTCTGGGACGGCGCTTAGTGCACAGAGTTAAGTGCTGCCACCGGCTAGAGAGGAGGGGGCCCAGATGGAACCTTCACACGGGCATCCTCCTCTCTACAGACGCCTCTGGTTGTTTGCTATGAATGCAGGGAGCCAGGCCATATTAGGCGGGACTGTCCCTGGAAAACAGCCTATGGAGTGTGGGGCTGCCACTATGGACACCACGTACCCTGCTTCTTGCACAATGGTAGCCCTGGATTCTGGTGCCAGGGTTAGTTGATGTACTCTGCATCTATGGGTCCACAGAAAACTTCTCCCGTGTGCCGGTGAGCCTCACCATAAAGGAGCACACTTATGAGGTGGGCGCCGCAGTTGGTGCTAAGATCCCCTATCCTCTCATATTGGGATGCAATTTTCCAGGGTTTAGTGAGCTCTTAAAGGAACCACATAGACAAAACCACATAAAGTCTCACCTAGTACAAGGGAGAATAGTGGAAGAGCGGTCAGTCCTTTTTGTAGAAGGAATGTCTGACTTCCCACTACTGAATGAGGATGCCCCCAGTCCAGATTAGGGTACACTGCCAGCTGACATAGACCAGCTAAGTTTTGCCCAGGATCAAAAAAATAATACTTCCCTGGGAATGTCATGTCTAGTGTCATAGATGTTAACAGTGTGGCAAAAACTGCCTACCCACCAGTGGGCACTCCATATTGTGACCTTAAAGCCAATCTGTTATATAGAGTCAAAGTGGAGCAAGGGAAGAAGATTGGTGCCCAGGGTACATATACCACTAGTGTTGTCAACCACTCATACCCATCTTTGGGGAGGTCATCTCAGAGAAGAGAAAACACTAGAACGTATTCTGCGCCGCTTCTGTTAGCCAGGAATCACGGCTGAAGTAAAGAGATTCTGCCAACGGTGTCCTGTGTGCCAGAAGACCAGCCCAAGGCCTCATTTCAGGGCACCACTAGTGCCAATGCCCATTGTTGGGGGTACCATTTGACCGCATTGCAATGGATCTTGTTGGTCCACTGGAAAAATTAAAATGGGGTAACTAATATGTTCTAGTAGTCTTGGATTATACCACCCACTATCCAGAAGTGAAACCTTTACGGAATATCAAAATGGTCACTATGACCAAAGAGTTAATGCTCCTCTTTTCTCATCTCAGATTCCTAAAGAAATCTTTACAGATCAAGGGACCCCATTCATGTAACTAGTAATGGAAGAGCTGTGTAGGAAATTATGAATAGCATGTCTGCATACAGTACTTCAGTTTACCAACCACAGATGGATGGGTTGGTAGAAAGATTCAATAGGACCCTGAAATCAATGATCCGTCGGGCTGTCCTAGATAGTAAATGGGAATGGGATGAAGTGCTTCCTTATCTCATGTTCGCTATTCGTGAAGTGCCCCAGTCCTCAACTGGTTTCAGCCCTTTCAAGCTTCTTTTAGGAAGACAGCCTAGAGGCGTACTAGACATTTTAAAGAAGGCTGAGAACAGAAAGTGCATGAACCAAATGTCACGCAGTATCAGGGTGGCAGAAAACCAATGGATTTGGTGCTGTTGAAGATGGTTTAAGTAAGAGAAGGAAAAGTACATGAGGGTAAAGGGCCCTGCTCTTGAGAGCTTACATTCTAAAGGGAAGGGACAGATAGACAGGGGTGACACAGATGGGGTAGATAGTGAGCATGGAATAGAGGGTTTAGGAAGAGATTTGTCTGGGTTTGGTGAAGAAGTGGGTCTTGAGAGCCCATTGAAGAAGTGGAGAGTCTGAGGGGGAGAGGTAGAGAATTTCAGAGAAAAGTAACAGCACGTGAGAAATCTTGTAGGAGTGGGAGGAAATCTTCAGTAGGCAGGAGAGGTGGCGTGAATTAGCGGAGGGAAGAGGATGGGTGGGAGTGTAAAGGAAAGTAAGGTAAGAGATATAACTGTGAGTGGAATGGGTGAGGGCTTTATGAGTGTGAGAAGCTTGAATTGGATTCTGAAAGGGTAGAGAAGCCAGTGAAGGCTCTGTTAGAGAGGGGAGATGGACATTTGTTAGCAGATGGGAAAAACCATGGGGGTCATTTCGAGTTGATCGCTCGCTAGCTACTTTTTGCAGCGCTGCAATCAGATAGTCGCTACCTATGGGGGAGTGTATTTTAGCTTTGCAAGCGTGCGAACGCTTTTGCAGCCAAAGGCACAAAAAAGTTTTTTGCACTTTCTGAGTAGCTCTGGACTTATTCAGTCGCTGCGATCACTTCAGTCTTTTTGGTCCCGGAATTGACGTCAGACACCCGCCCTGCAAACGCTTGGACACGCCTGCGTTTTTTCCAAACACTCCCAGAAAACTCCCTCTTTCTGTCAATCACCTTGTGATCGACTGTGCGAATGGATTCTTTGTTAAATCCATCACCCAGCACCGATCCTCTTTGTACCCGTACGACGCACCTGCGCATTGCAGTGCATACGCATGTGCAGTTTTGCCGAGATTTAACCTGATCGCAGTGCTGCAAAAAGTTGCTAGCGGGCAATCAACTCGGAATGACCCCCAATGTGCACTGCAGGGGGGTGGGGGGGGGGCATATATAACATGTGCAGAGAGAGTTAGATTTGGGTGAGGGTGTGTTCAAACTGAAATCTAAATTGCAGTGTAAAAACAAAGCAGCCAGTATTTACCCTGCACAGAAACAATATAACCCACCCAAGTCTAAATCTCTCTGCACATGTTACATCTGCCCGACCTGCAGTGCACATGGTTTTACCCATCTGCTAACAAATTTGCTGCTACGATCAACTCTGAATTACCCTCACAGTGCATTTGATGAAGATGATGAGCCGGGCAGCAGCGTTGAGGATAGACTGGAGTGTAGAGAAGCATTTGTCAGGTAGGCCAGACAGGAGATTACAGTAGTCCAGTCTGGAGATGACCAGTGAGTGGATGAGGGTCTTAGTAGCATCCTGGGTGAGAAAGGGTCTAATCCTGGAATATTTTTGAGATGAAAATGGTAGGTTCCTGAAAGGTGCTGAATGTGTGGTCTGAAGGAGAGAGAGGTGTCAAGGATTATTTCAAGACTCTGCACTTGGGGGCTAGAGGAGATAGTAGTGCCATCAATAGATAATTAAATTGTGGAAGGTGGGAAGATTATCAGCTCAGTCTTAGGCATGTTAAGTTTAAGAAAGCACTGGGACATCCAAGAAGAGATAGCAGAGAGATAGTTGGAGATATGAGGAGAGCAGAGGAGAGGTAGAGGGAGGAAAGGTAGATTTGAGACTCATATGTCACAACCTGGTCCAGTTTGCCCTACCAATGGGTCACTTACCCCTCCTGCCGCATGCAGATTCACTCCATCACAAAGTACCCGTGTCCGCTGTCACTTACAAGACATACAGGCTTCAGTATTTCCCGGCCTGGTAGGCCACAAGCTACATCAAAGCCTGACCTAGAGTACTGGTGTACCAAATCCCGATCACCTGACCGTGGTTCAGCCAATTGTTAGCCAGTATGATCTCTCTGCACCATCTGATTCGGCTCAGCCTATCCCAACTAGCCACGGGGTATATGTTCCGGTTACTGGCTCACAGTCTTCGCTAGTTCATTGTCTAGCTCAGCTCTAGCTGAGTGAAGGCAACTGTCTGTGTTTCCCTGCAGGGGCAGTTTCTTTCCTAAGTGCTGCACAGTATCGTTATCCAGCTCTACAACTGTGCAGGACTTTCCTTTGGCTGCACAGGTAATCTCATCAAGCTCCTGACTGCTGGTGCCAGCCAGCACCTGATATTCCAGCCTGTTCCAGTTCCCTGGATCCACTCCGGTTATTCACAAACTACCATCCTGTTCAGTGTTCAGTTTGCATCCAGTCCAAGTCATCTCAAGAGTGCTTCCCGATCCAGTTCTACAGTGACCATCCAGTCTGAAAGCTGGTCACCACACTGCTAAGGTCAGCCACTCCCCCATACTGGACTGCAGCTACAAGTAAGGAGAGTGTTGTACATCATTACTGTATCATCCCAGTGTTATCCTGGTTACTACTATCACACTCTCCTCATACATCATCCATTCACCAACCCCAAAACCCTTGCTGGTCTAGTGGTCACGATCCGGCATTTTCTTGCCGAGACCCTGGTTTGATTCCCGGCCAGGGGATGGTATTTGCCAGCTTACTTATACACCTCCAAGTACTTGCACAGACATTTCCTGACTCCGGATTCACAAACAAATACCGGTCTGACATCATAAGTATAGAGATGATATTGGAAGTCAAAAGAGCTAATAATTTCACCTAAAGAGGATGTATAGACAGAGGAAAGGAGAGGCCTAAGAACAGAACCTTGGCGGACACCTACAGTTAGTGGAAGTGGGGGAGGTGGAGTCATGAGCAGAGACAGAGAAGGATTGGATAGAGAGGTAGGAGGGCAGTATCATGCAGACCAAGGAAGTGAAGGATTTGCAGAAGGAGAGGGAAGTCCACAATGTCAAAAGCAGCAGAGAATTCAAAAAGAATAAACAGAGAGTAGTGACCCTTAGATTTGGCAAAAAGGAGGTCATTGCAGACTTTTGTGAGGGCAGTTTCAGTGGAGTGGATGGAAGCCAGACTGGAATGGGTGAAGCAGTGAGTGGGAGGAAAGGAAGGCAGTAAGGTGGCTGTAGACAATACTCTCAAGGAGTTTGGAGGCAAAAGGAAGGAGAGAGATGGGTACATAGTTGGAGAGAGTGTGTGGCTCAAGGGTAGATTTTTTAAGAATAGGAGAGATGAGTGCATGCTTGAACGCAGAGGGGACATTGCCTGATAAGAGGGAGAGATTGAGGAGGTGGGCAAGATGGGAACAGGCAGAATGAGAGAGGTTGCGGTAGAAGTAGGAGGGGATAGAGTCGATAGAGTCAAGTGGGGAGATGGTGGGGGGAGGAAGGGTAAGGGCCATGACTTCTCACACCAGATACATGGGAGAAAGATGTCAGAGTTGGTAATAGGGATGGGAAGAGGTGTAAAGGGAAGGAGGTGTCTAGTTGCTGATGGTCTGGTGGGATGTGATGTCCTGACATACAGTATGGAGTCAATTTTGGATGTAAAGCAAGTTGCAAAGTCAAGAGCAAAGAGTGAGGAGGGTAGATGAGGTGGGGGTGAACAGAGGTGGGAGTTGACAGTGGCAAAGAGGCACCGGGGGTTTGAAGACTGGGAGGAGATGAGGTTCTTGAAGTATGACTGTTTAACAAGGGAAAGAGCAGCACTGAAGGACGACAGCATAAGTTTGAAATGGATGAAGTCTACTTTGAAGCGTGAATTTTTCCACTGTTGCTCGTTGGCAGTTTATGAGCATTTTTGCAGATATCTGGTGCATTTGGTGTGCCAGGGCTGAAGTGTTGACCTGCAAGGGTGAGTAGTGGTCGGTGGAGTGGCAGAGTCAGGAGCAGAAGTAAGAGAAGCCTTGTATATGGAAGTGGATTGTTCAGGTAATGAGAGAGTCAGGAGAAAGAAGTGAGTCAAACAGGGAGATTAGGGAAATGGTGTTGATAGCCTCAATGCTACATGTAGTGATGGTAACCATAGGAGGTACAGATGGAGAAGCAGAGAGATAAATTAAACAAGAGCAGGTGGAGGTCAGAGATGGGGAATGGGGAGTTGGACAAATCAGAAATATCACAATGTAGGTGAAGACCAGATCAAGTGAGCTCCCATTCACATGCTGCTCATCTTCTACACAGCGATCGTAGAATTGGTCCTATGTTCCTCGATCACAGTCTGGTATGGAGCTGCCAATGAGAGTGACAGACAGAGGAAGCAAAGGGTGGTGAGGACAGCTGAAAAGATCGTTGGGGCTGACCTCCCTCCCGTCCAGGAATTATACCAGTCAGGGGTCAGGAAGTGAGCGGAGAGAATCGTGGCAGATATGCAGCACCCAGGTCACAAACTGTTTGAACCTCTCCCATCAGGCAGACGCTACAGGTCCATTCCTGCAAAGTCGACCAGATCCATTAAAAGCTTCTTCCCACTAGCTGTCCACCAGCTGAACAATATATAAAAAGTCCAATATGTATAATATGTCTAATATGTGGAGTCTATGGTACAGTTGCAATGTGCACTATGACCTCATACGTGTAATGTTTGTGATGTATGATATGTATTCCCCCTTCTTATGCTATGTATTCCCCCTTCATGTTGCTGCTGGGTGATGCATTGTACGTGATTACACCTGGCCAATAAAGCTGATTCTGACATGGGAGGGTGCAGAGGCCACTGGGAGAGACCAAGCAAAGATGTGACGTTAGGGGGTTATTCTGACCTGATCGCTCGCTGCAGTTGATCACAGTGCAGCTATTATCAAGTCAGAACTGCGCATGCACCAACGCCGCAGTGCGCCGGAGCATGGCTGACAGCCAACGGCTGTCATTGCCTAGCGATCGCCTCTGCCTGTCAATCAGTTGGGCGGGAGGGGGCTGCACGGCGGCATTTGGCCGCCATTTTGTGGGTGCGGTCTGGCCAATGCAGGTGTGGCCAGACCGTGCGGGGGGCGGGCCGCAGTGGCTGCCTGATGTCACATGCAGGAGCTGCGCTGGCTGGGAGTTACTCTGCAAGTACAAAAGCATCGCCACTATGCAATGCTTTTGTACTCGTGTGGTGGGCCGGGCCTCACATGCGGGGCAGACTAGCCGTGTGCTGGGCGTCCCCCCGCATGTCAGTGTCCGCATATCAGTGTAAGTGATCGTAGCTGTGCTAAATTTAGCCCAGCTACAATCAAGTCAGAATCACCCCCATGGAGTTTAGAGACAGGGGTATTTTTGTAATCAAATAATTGCCCGGACTGTTTACAGCACATTGTACTGAAAATGTGGAGATTATCTGATTGTTTTCTTAATTCAGGTCCTGCAGGTTACTCTAAGGCCAGAAAGAGGCTCCTGGACATGGTGGGGCGCAGTGTATGAGGCCATAGGACCATACTAAGGCCAGCAAGAGGCTCCTGGATATGGTGGGGCACAAGGTATGAGGACATAGGACCATACTAAGGCCAGCAAGAGGCTCCTGGATATGGTGGGGCGCATGGTATGAGGCCATAGGACCATACTAAGGCCAGCAAGAGGCTCCTGGATATGGTGGGGCACAGGGTATGAGGCCATAGGACCATACTAAGGCCAGCAAGAGGCTCCTGGACATGGTGGGGCACATGGTATGAGGACATAGGACCATACTAAGGCCAGCAAGAGGCTCCTGGATATGGTGGGGCACATGGTATGAGGCCATAGGACCATACTAAGGCCAGCAAGAGGCTCCTGGACATGGTGGGGTGCAGGGTATGAGGCCATAGGACCATACTAAGGCCAGCAAGAGACTCCTGGACATGGTGGGGCACATGGTATGAGGCCATAGGACCATACTAAGGCCAGCAAGAGGCTCCTGGATATGGTGGGGCACATGGTATGAGGCCATAGGACCATACTAAGGCCAGCAAGAGGCTCCTGGACATGGTGGGGTGCAGGGTATGAGGCCGTAGGACCGTACTTAGAAGTGAAAGCACTGCCAATGTCAGTGGAGCAATTTGTTGTGCATGCGTCCTGATTGTGTCCATACAGAGTTACAATGATGATTTCAGATGCACGCAGGGAGATGTGTAGTGAAAATGTATGGTGTGTTCCCAGGCTGTGGCATGTAGGTATCTCAGTGCACCTATGGAGGTGGTCTATCTTATGGGCATGATATGGGAGTGTTACAGTCATGTCAGTGATAGTGGTGGCGTACAGCTGCGCACATAGGTCGCCATACTGCTGGTGCAGGTATCAGTGGTGCTACTGATGGTGATGTCTAAAGATGCACCAGATTGGTATTTCAGAATCTACGGCCACTGCAAGTAGGTGTCAGTACTTGTGCAGGGAGGGAGGAATTTGTAGCATCATTTGCATATAAACTCTAAAAGACGCAGACACGGAAGTTACAGCCCCATAGTGGGTGGTGGACACGTGGATAATAGCACGTTTCTCCTCATCTGCAACATATGAAAGAATTTTCTTCTTTGGTTTAGTGTTTACATCAATGAGTATAGTGCACTAGAATGCTTTTATTACATCAGTGACAATAGTGTACTAGAATGCTTTTATTACATCAGTGACAATAGTGTACTAGAATGCTTTTATTACATCAGTGACAATAGTGTACTAGAATGCTTTTATTATATCGGTGACAATAGTGCACTAGAATGCTTTTATTACATCAGTGACAATAGTGCACTAGAATGCTTTTATTATATCAGTGACAATAGTGTACTATAATGCTTTTATTACATCAGTGACCATAGTGTACTAGAATGCTTTTATTACATCAGTGACAATAGTGTACTAGAATGCTTTTATTACATCGGTGACAATAGTGCACTAGAATGCTTTTATTACATCAGTGACAATAGTGCACTAGAATGCTTTTATTATATCAGTGACAATAGTGTACTAGAATGCTTTTATTACATCGGTGACAATAGTGTACTAGAATGCTTTTATTATATCAGTGACAATAGTGTACTATAATGCTTTTATTACATCAGTGACAATAGTGCACTATAATGCTTTTATTACATCAGTGACCATAGTGTACTAGAATGCTTTTATTACATCAGTCACAATAGTACACTAGAATGCTTTTATTACATCAGTGACCATAGTGTACTAGAATGCTTTTATTACATCAGTGACAATAGTGCACTAGAATGCTTTTATTATATCAGTGACAATAGTGTACTATAATGCTTTTATTACATCAGTGACAATAGTGCACTAGAATGCTTTTATTATATCAGTGACAATAGTGTACTATAATGCTTTTATTACATCAGTGACAATAGTGCACTAGAATGCTTTTATTATATCAGTGACAATAGTGTACTAGAATGCTTTTATTACATCAGTGACAATAGTGTACTAGAATGCTTTTATTATATCAGTGACAATAGTGTACTAGAATGCTTTTATTATATCAGTGACAATAGTGTACTAGAATGCTTTTATTACATCGGTGACAATAGTGTACTAGAATGCTTTTATTATATCAGTGACAATAGTGTACTAGAATGCTTTTATTATATCAGTGACAATAGTGTACTAGAATGCTTTTATTACATCGGTGACAATAGTGTACTAGAATGCTTTTATTATATCAGTGACAATAGTGTACTAGAATGCTTTTATTACATCGGTGACAATAGTGTACTAGAAAGCTTTTATTATATCAGTGACGATAGTGTACTAGAATGCGTTTATTACATCGGTGACAATAGTGTACTAGAATGCTTTTAATACATCAGTGACAATAGTGTACTAGAATGCTTTTATTACATCGGTGACAATAGTGCACTAGAATGCTTTTATTACATTGTGGGAATAGTGTACTAGAATGCTTTTATTACATCAGTGACAATAGTGTACTAGTATGCTTTTATTACATCGGTGACAATAGTGTACTAGAATGCTTTTATTACATCGGTGACAATAGTGCAGTAGAATGCTTTTATTACATCGGTGACAATAGTGTACTAGAATGCTTTTATTATATCAGTGACAATAGTGTACTAGAATGCTTTTATTATATCAGTGACAATAGTGTACTAGAATGCTTTTATTACATCGGTGACAATAGTGTACTAGAATGCTTTTATTATATCAGTGACAATAGTGTACTAGAATGCTTTTATTACATCGGTGACAATAGTGTACTAGAAAGCTTTTATTATATCAGTGACGATAGTGTACTAGAATGCGTTTATTACATCGGTGACAATAGTGTACTAGAATGCTTTTAATACATCAGTGACAATAGTGTACTAGAATGCTTTTATTACATCGGTGACAATAGTGCACTAGAATGCTTTTATTACATTATGGGAATAGTGTACTAGAATGCTTTTATTACATCAGTGACAATAGTGTACTAGTATGCTTTTATTACATCGGTGACAATAGTGTACTAGAATGCTTTTATTACATCGGTGACAATAGTGCAGTAGAATGCTTTTATTACATCGGTGACAATAGTGTACTAGAATGCTTTTATTACATCGGTGACAATAGTGTACTAGAATGCTTTTATTACATCGGTGACAATAGTGTACTAGAATGCTTTTATTACATCGGTGACAATAGTGAACTTGAATGATTTTATTACATGGGTGGGAATAGTGCAGTAGAATGCTTTTATTACATCGGTGACAAAAGTGTACTAGAATGCTTTTATTACATCAGTGACAATAGTGCACTAGAATGTTTTTATTACATCGGTGACCATAGTGTACTAGAATGCTTTTATTACATCGGTGACCATAGTGTTCTAGAATGCTTTTATTACATCAGTGACCATAGTGCAGTAGAATGCTTTTATTACATCAGTGACAATAGTGCACTAGAATGTTTTTATTACATCAGTGACCATAGTGCACTAGAATGCTTTTATTACATCGGTGACAATAGTGTACTAGAATGCTTTTATTACATCGGTGACCATAGTGTACTAGAATGCTTTTATTACATCAGTGACCATAGTGTACTAGAATGCTTTTATTACATCGGTGACAATAGTGTACTAGAATGCTTTTATTACATCGGTGACAATAGTGCACTAGAATGCTTTTATTATATCAGTGACAATAGTGTACTAGAATGCTTTTATTATATCAGTGACCATAGTGTACTAGAATGCTTTTATTACATCAGTGACAATAGTGTACTAGAATGCTTTTATTACATCGGTGACAATAGTGTACTAGAATGCTTTTATTACATCGGTGACAATAGTGCACTAGAATGCTTTTATTACATAGGTGACAATAGTGCACTAGAATGCTTTTATTACATAGGTGACAATAGTGTACTAGAATGCTTTTATTACATCGGTGACAATAGTGTACTAGAATGCTTTTATTACATCAGTGACAATAGTGTACTAGAATGCTTTTATTACATCAGTGACAATAGTGTACTAGAATGCTTTTATTACATCAGTGACCATAGTGTACTAGAATGCTTTTATTACATCAGTGACAATAGTGTACTAGAATGCTTTTATTACATCAGTGACAATAGTGTACTAGAATGCTTTTATTACATCAGTGACCATAGTGTACTAGAATGCTTTTATTACATCAGTGACAATAGTGTACTAGAATGCTTTTATTACATCGGTGACAATAGTGTACTAGAATGCTTTTATTACATCGGTGACAATAGTGCACTAGAATGCTTTTATTACATAGGTGACAATAGTGTACTAGAATGCTTTTATTACATCGGTGACAATAGTGTACTAGAATGCTTTTATTACATCGGTGACCATAGTGTACTAGAATGCTTTTATTACATCAGTGACCATAGTGTACTAGAATGCTTTTATTACATCGGTGACAATAGTGTACTAGAATGCTTTTATTACTTTTACTTTTCAAAGGAAGCATTTGGTGGCTTTTGTGGACTGGGCTAACTTTTCACTAATGGGTTCTCTTGTTTTTTTGCTTTAGAACATGGCCCCACAGCGTCAGAATCCGGTCACGCTTCTTTCTAGTGCAGCCGCACGTATACAGTGTTCTGCTAAGAGAACACATCCGAGCTTCTATTCTCTGAAGCGTGGGTCTTCAACCTGTGGCCCTCCAGCTGCTGTGGAACTACACATCCCAGCATGCCCTGCCACATTTTTGCTATTAAGGTATACTAGAACTGAGGCAGGCATGCTGGGATGTGTAGTTCCTCAGCAGCTGGAGGGCCGCAGGTTGAATACCCACGCTTTAGAGAATAGAAGCTCGGCTGCTTCTCTTAGCAGAACACTGTATACGTGTGGCTGCTCTAGAAAGAAGCGTGACCGGATTCTGACGCTGTGGGCATCAGACCTCTATATAACCGGGAATTGCCGCAACCTACTTACACTTTCCTCGCCCTTTCCATCTCACCCTCAGACATGTATGTATGTCATGTTTGTAACTAGATTTAATTGGCTATACTGATTATTTTGTTTCATCTCTTCCTCGCCCGAGGGTGAGAGCAAAACGTCTCTGACTCAGGAATTTTGCATCAGATTTGTTCAGTGGGTGAAATACAGTTCAGTATTATTCTGGCATCTTAAAGCTGATATAAGTATTCATATCGCCTTCCTATGGAAGATACATTACGCTGCGGATTATGTGGTGACAGAGAGGACAGGGGCCGGCCTGCTCACCGCTGGCTTCTCACGACAAGTCTATGCGGAGAAGACTAATGTCAGGACCATTTCATGGCAGACCTCAGGCGGACGCTTCTTTGTGCCATCGCCAAAACTGTCTTCTTCTCACTCTTACAGGGAGAATGGGCCGTTTATGGGACCATAGAGAGGGTGGTATGCTGAACCTAAACTGTTTCTGCCATTATAAATCTTTATGTATCATATAGTTTTATTATTCTCCATTATTTATATGGCGCCACAAGGGTTCCACAGCGCCCAATTACAGAGTCAACAAATAAGCAAAACAAGAAGACAGTGACTTACAGCTCAATACAATATAGGACAAGTACAGGGTGTATACACATAGCTGCGTCAGCAGGCGACACTGACATATGTATCAACGCGGCAGAAAAACCGAAGGATTTGGTGCCATCAAAGGGAGTATTGAAGAGAATATAGGTTAAGTAAGAGACGTAAAAGCACATGAGGGAAGAGGGCCCTGCTCGTGAGAGCTTACATTCTAAAGGAATATATCATCTACTCATAGTCACACCCAAGTCTTACGCAGATGTGGCCGGATTGTGTGCCCACATCACGGCCTGTAATCAGTGTTAGACACATCTGTGTGGTGGCAATGACCCTATCCAGCCGCCATCACTATCCATGCAAGAAATCAGATGGACCTCTGAGCAGTAATTCTGTCTACACGGCACCACTACAGAACTCATGTGGAACCTCCATCATCCACAGGTGAGATGTGTATGGATGGTGTAGGATGGGCTACAGAGCAGAAGTCAGATTGTCTATCACTGCCGCAAGCTACGGTACACTATATGTAATAATTGCTATGTCTGCACTATACGACTTTGATTAAATATATCTTAATGGTGAACTAGCAGAAGACGTCTTTATGGAGCCACCAGAGCACTATGATAAAGTTATGTATGCCTTACATCATTATATGGCTTATAACAAAATGGCGGACATCGAAGCATTAAACTAGACCTTGTATTGCTAGATATGGAATTGTAAAGATCAGAAAGAGATCATTGTCTATACCACAAAACCAACCTTAGCTCCTTGCATGGCTTATCTCACACACTGTAACCTTTGTAATGAGCCCAAAATGGCTGCCCCTCCTGGTACGCCCATGAATGGGATGAAAAATATATGGATCTGATGGTTATGTAAATGGCCTGGCATCTAGCTTTAGCAAGCTGCAAGTTCCCCATTTTGTGTCATCTCTTTTTATTATTATTTATTATTCTCCTTTATTTATATGGCGCCACAAGGGATCTGCAGCGCCCAATTACAGAGTACATAAACAAAAAGCTTCACTCCCGTGGTAACACCTAGTCCTGACCCACAAACAAACTCAAGCCTGAGAAGATGAGCACTATCCCATACCAAAATGCAGTTGGGAGATATATGCAAGTGTACAAAGTGGCTCGGACATCACACATGCAGATAGCCAGTTTTATCAGAATCCTGGAAAACAGCACTGATTGGTGGTTAGGAGGATCTTGAGATACTTTAAGGGTACTGTGACTGAATGTACCTTGCTGGGGCCTGGACCAATAGGCGATTCCCTCTTAACTGCCTGTTACTGTCTTCACACACCACGCAGTTCATTGAACCTGGAAACTGGTTCCTTCAGTGTGGCACCTGGAACCACATATCTACTCATGCTTCTTCCACCGGTATCTGATACCGTTTGCTGCTGTGTGTGTATATGTATATGTATATATATATATATATATATATATATACTGCTGCCACACCTCCTGACTGGCATTGGTTGACCCCCCCCCCATTGGTCACTGACCTGTACTAGGCCCTACATGGTAGCTAAGATGCTTAGTTCAACACAGAACAGGTGGAGAATGGGACTGCATGTGCCACATTCCTGTGGTCACAAAAAGTAAAGGCAGTCATCTTGACGGCAAGATGTTTATTGCTCAAATAGTCTTAAAAAAGACCCTTCCTCTATACAAGCGTTGCCCAGAGGGTACAGCATACAGATGTTCATCAGTAGTATTCTCTCAGTCGGAGGATAACTCTTCTACACCCAACTCAGGACTCACAGCCTTTATATATAGTCAGATAAAAGAATACAGCTCACATTACATAGGAACTGGTCATTTAGAGTCCTGCTTTGATATATTTATCACATAAATTCAAAGTATCTATGTTTATGCAGCAAAAATGTTTTCATTTGGCTTTCTAACTGGTATAGGAAAACAATGTGAAAATGTACAAATTGTTTTCCTCCTACCCTTCTTGTATCGCTAACGAATGTACAGGAAATTCTTGAAAACAAATTGTTTTCGTCCATACCTACTGTATTGGACACTTTTTTTTGCGTAGAGACACACAGAATCCTTCCTTCATTAACACCTTCCCACAGGAAGCTGCAAACTCCAGGAACATAACCTGGGGTGAGCACCCTGCCCAATATCCAACGCTTTGTATTCACCAACAATTAGCATTCCATCTCCTACAGTCACAGATGATTCCATGTCCAGTACAGTCATATATCATAAGTGCATTTAAACATATATGTTAAATAGAACTACATTTACGTCACAGACTATTATATATACTGTTCTTTATACTCCAATGCGGCAGTGTTTTACAGCAATATACAGGGATGTATTGGGATGCTGGGACCCCGGTTCAGATCTCGGCCAGCAGGATCCCTTGCTCCCCTCATTGGCCTTTCTCCGCCCTTGCATGGATGTTGCAATCGGAACTTCTGCATATGAGCAGAAGCTCATTAAAGCCGAAGCCGCAGTAATGTCCTGTGTGCGCTGCCCGCACAAATCATACATAGCAGTCAGAGGCGTAGCCAGAACTTTGTGGCCCCATAGCAACATTTTAAAGGAGCCCCTGTCCCAGTGCTTCTAGAGAGACACCTCTCTGCAGCAGGTAATTATTTTCTAGGTATTAATGATTCTAGGTATTTGTTTTGACCATGTCTATTATGCCACTCTAAATTGGGTGAGGTGTCTGGAGAATGCTGCCAAGAAAGTGGAGTGCTGGAAGAGATGTAAATTCTCTGTCAGGGAAAGGGTGGACTTGTGCAAAACTTACCTGATCCCATTATTTTTATATGTCAGCTACGTGTGCTTTTTGCCTCAGTCTTTATGGGTCAGATTGATTCCTTGTTTTTTCTTTTATTTTGGGGAAACAGGATGAATCTAATCAAGAGAGGTATTACTTACAAGTCGAGGAAAGACGGAGGGGCTGGCATGCTCAACCCTGTAGTCTTCTTTGTTACAACTTTTTTAAAACTTAACCTTGGGAGTTTATTGTTAGAAACTCCTCCTCGATGGGTAAGTGGATTTGAGGTCTGGGTGTCCCCCTTTCTCAAACTTTGGTTAGGTGTTGGCCAAATGAAGAATCCTCAAATTCGGAAAGGGTATCTTCCGATCTACGTTGTCCAGAGCTTGAAGGTGACAAAGCTTTGAGGTCTGAAAGTGGGGGAAGTCAAAAACCTTTCCAGGAAGGAGTTGGGGGAGAGGACTTTGTGAACCCATTTTCATGTTCCGCTGTCACTAAGGGATTGCCCAAGTGATGTCACTTCTGCTGGATTGTCTCTCATACTGTAAATTCAGAGAGAATACCGCTGAAGTTCAGAGACATTGCTTGGCTTTCTTTCCATGGGAAGCTTTATGTAAAGGGAAACATGATGTGGAGAAATGCCAATGATCGTGGTTGTCCACGGTAGGAATGTCTAGGGGAGGTGGAGACAATGGACCATTTCTTGATCAAGTGCCCCTTTAATGTAACAGTTTACAAGAGAGTTTCGGGAGCTTTGGGTATCCCGTGTCTTTCGGGGCTTAGTTACCCAGAGTGGGCTTATGGAGCATTCAAAAGATATGGTGTATTTCATTTCACCACAATGTATTTAGTCAGTTTAGCAGTTGGATATCACACATGGATGGCACGGTGTCAGGTTCCCTAAGAAATAAAATCCTTCCTTGTGAAGTGGTGGTGGATTTAATTCTACACGAGGTGGAGCGGATTATTGTTCTAGACAGGGAAAGGGTGAGTCCAATTGGTGGGGCCACCTGAAACCCCCTTGAGTGGGTGGCCGAAATCCTTTTTCAAAGTCTAGCTGGTACTTTTTCTATCCTTCCACATCCCGTAGATTTTTGTGATATGGTTATTTGATGGAACAGGTTTTGCATAGATCTAAAAAGCTTTGCTCAGTTTTCCTTTACAAAATGTGTAAATAGTGGGATAATAATATGAAGTTTTGTTTTTTGTACCTATTTCTTTACCTTAATGATTTTTCTTGTTATATTGCGGACTGCATTTAATTTACATTATTATGTTTCATGATGTGATATATTATTTATTTATTTATTGTACTATATTGTATTATATTATATTATAATATTATAAGTTGCAAGTTCAATAAATGGGAGCATTCCTCTCAGCTCTGGCCCCATAGCAGCTGCACTCCCTGCACCTATGGTAGCTACACCCTGTATATAACACATGTAACTGTAACAGGGAAGGTGGCCCCTCTCAGCTCTGGCCCCATAGCAGCTGCACTCCCTGCACCTATGGTAGCTACACCCTGTATATAACACATGTAACTGTGACAGGGAAGGTGGCCTTTCTCAGCTCTGGCCCCATAGCAGCTGCACTCCCTGCACCTATGGTAGCTACACCCTGTATATAACACATGTAACTCTGACAGGGAAGGTGGCCCCTCTCAGCCCTGGCCCCATAGCAGCTGCACTCCCTGCACCTATGGTAACTACACCCTGTATATATCACATGTAACTGTGACAGGGAAGGTGGCCTTTCTCAGCTCTGGCCCCATAGCAGCTGCACTGCCTGCACCTATGGTAGCTACACCCTGTATATAACACATGTAACTGTGACAGGGAAGGTGGCCCCTCTCAGCTTTGGGCCCCATAGCAGCTGCACTCCCTGCACCTATGGTAACTACACCCTGTATATATCACATGTAACTGTGACAGGGAAGGTGGCCTTTCTCAGCTCTGGCCCCATAGCAGCTGCACTGCCTGCACCTATGGTAGCTACACCTCTGTATATAACACATGTATCTCTGACAGGGAAGGTGGCCCCTCTCAGCTCTGGCCCCATAGCAGCTGCACTCCCTGCACCTATGGTAGCTACACCCTGTATATAACACATGTAACTGTGACAGGGAAGGTGGCCCCTCTCAGCTCTGGCCCCATAGCAGCTGCACTCCCTGCACCTATGGTAGCTACACCCTGTATATAACACATGTAACTGTGACAGGGAAGGTGGCTCCTCTCAGCTCTGGCCCCATAGCA
The DNA here is from genome assembly GCF_028390025.1 of Pseudophryne corroboree. NCBI lineage: Eukaryota > Metazoa > Chordata > Amphibia > Anura > Myobatrachidae > Pseudophryne > Pseudophryne corroboree. The sequence continues at coordinate 228,332 of NW_026970416.1, read as the reverse complement.
GCTGCACTCCCTGCACCTATGGTAACTACACCCTGTATATAACACATGTAACTGTGACAGGGAAGGTGGCCTTTCTCAGCTCTGGCCCCATAGCAGCTGCACTGCCTGCACCTATGGTAGCTACACCCTGTATATAACACATGTAACTGTGACAGGGAAGGAGGCCCCTCTCAGCTCTGGCCCCATAGCAGCTGCACTCCCTGCACCTATGGTAGCTACACCCTGTATATAACTAGAGATGAGCGCCGGAAATTTTTCGGGTTTTGTGTTTTGGTTTTGGGTTCGGTTCCGCGGCCGTGTTTTGGGTTCGACCGCGTTTTGGCAAAACCTCACCGAATTTTTTTTGTCGGATTCGGGTGTGTTTTGGATTCGGGTGTTTTTTTCAAAAAACACTAAAAAACAGCTTAAATCATAGAATTTGGGGGTCATTTTGATCCCAAAGTATTATTAACCTCAAAAACCATAATTTACACTCATTTTCAGTCTATTCTGAACACCTCACACCTCACAATATTATTTTTAGTCCTAAAATTTGCACCGAGGTCGCTGGATGGCTAAGCTAAGCAACCCTAGTGGCCGACACAAACACCTGGCCCATCTAGGAGTGGCACTGCAGTGTCACGCAGGATGTCCCTTCCAAAAAACCCTCCCCAAACAGCACATGACGCAAAGAAGAAAAAAAGAGGCGCAATGAGGTAGCTGACTGTGTGAGTAAGATTAGCGACCCTAGTGGCCGACACAAACACCGGGCCCATCTAGGAGTGGCACTGCAGTATGTATGTATAAAGAAAGAAAAAAAAACCACGGTTAGGTGGTATATACAATTATGGACGGGCTGCCGAGTGCCGACACAGAGGTAGCCACAGCCGTGAACTACCGCACTGTACTGTGTCTGCTGCTAATATATAGACTGGTTGATAAAGAGATAGTATACTCGTAACTAGTATGTATGTATAAAGAAAGAAAAAAAAACCACGGTTAGGTGGTATATACAATTATGGACGGGCTGCCGAGTGCCGACACAGAGGTAGCCACAGCCGTGAACTACCGCACTGTACACTGGTTGATAAAGAGATAGTAGTATACTCGTAACAACTAGTATGACGACGGTATAAAGAATGAAAAAAAAACCACGGTTAGGTGGTATATAATACAATTATGGTTGGACGGACTGCCTGCCGAGTGCCGACACAGAGGTAGCCACAGCCGTGAACTACCGCACTGTACACTGGTTGATAAAGAGATAGTAGTATACTCGTAACAACTAGTATGACGACGGTATAAAGAACGAAAAAAAAACCACGGTTAGGTGGTATATATTATAATACAATTATGGATGGACGGACTGCCTGCCGAGTTCCGACACAGAGGTAGCCACAGCCGTGAACTACCGCACTGTACACTGGTTGATAAAGAGATAGTAGTATACTCGTAACAACTAGTATGACTGACTATGACGGTATAAAGAATGAAAAAAAAACCACGGTTAGGTGGTATATATTATAATACAATTATGGATGGACGGACTGCCTGCCGAGTGCCGACACAGAGGTAGCCACAGCCGTGAACTACCGCACTGTACACTGGTTGATAAAGAGATAGTAGTATACTCGTAACAACTAGTATGACACTATGACGGTATAAAGAATGAAAAAAAAACCACGGTTAGGTGGTATATATTATAATACAATTATGGATGGACGGACTGCCTGCCGAGTTCCGACACAGAGGTAGCCACAGCCGTGAACTACCGCACTGTACACTGGTTGATAAAGAGATAGTAGTATACTCGTAACAACTAGTATGACTGACTATGACGGTATAAAGAATGAAAAAAAAACCACGGTTAGGTGGTATATATTATAATAATACAATTATGGATGGACGGACTGCCTGCCGAGTTCCGACACAGAGGTAGCCACAGCCGTGAACTACCGCACTGTACACTGGTTGATAAAGAGATAGTAGTATACTCGTAACAACTAGTATGACTGACTATGACGGTATAAAGAATGAAAAAAAAACCACGGTTAGGTGGTATATATTATAATACAATTATGGATGGACGGACTGCCTGCCGACTGCCGACACAGAGGTAGCCACAGCCGTGAACTACCGCACTGTACACTGGTTGATAAAGAGATAGTAGTATACTCGTAACAACTAGTATGACACTATGACGGTATAAAGAATGAAAAAAAAACCACGGTTAGGTGGTATATATTATAATACAATTATGGATGGACGGACTGCCTGCCGACTGCCGACACAGAGGTAGCCACAGCCGTGAACTACCGCACTGTACACTGGTTGATAAAGAGATAGTAGTATACTCGTAACAACTAGTATGACTGACTATGACGGTATAAAGAATGAAAAAAAAACCACGGTTAGGTGGTATATATTATAATAATACAATTATGGATGGACGGACTGCCTGCCGAGTTCCGACACAGAGGTAGCCACAGCCGTGAACTACCGCACTGTACACTGGTTGATAAAGAGATAGTAGTATACTCGTAACAACTAGTATGACTGACTATGACGGTATAAAGAATGAAAAAAAAACCACGGTTAGGTGGTATATATTATAATACAATTATGGATGGACGGACTGCCTGCCGACTGCCGACACAGAGGTAGCCACAGCCGTGAACTACCGCACTGTACTGTGTCTGCTGCTAATATAGACTGGTTGATAAAGAGATAGTATACAACAATATACTACTATACTGGTGGTCAGGCACTGGTCACCACTAGTCACACTGGCAGTGGCACTCCTGCAGCAAAAGTGTGCACTGTTTAATTTTAAATTAATATAATATTATGTACTCCTGGGGGCTCCTGCTATAACAACCTGCAGTGCTCCCCAGTCTCCCCCACAATTATTATAAGCTTTGCCTTTTATACATTGATGTGCAGCACACTGGGCTGAGCTGAGTGCACACAGACTGAGTCACACTGTGTGACTGGCTGCTGCTGTGTATCGTTTTTTTTCAGGCAGAGAACGGATATAGCAGAGAACGGATATATATTAAAATAAATAAAAGTTAACTAACAACAACTGCACTGGTCACTGTGGTAAACTCTGTCTGACTCTGCACAATCTCTCTCTCTCTTCTAATCTAATTTCTAATGGAGAGGACGCCAGCCACGTCCTCTCCCTATCAATCTCAATGCACGTGTGAAAATGGCGGCGACGCGCGGCTCCTTATATAGAATCCGAGTCTCGCGAGAATCCGACAGCGTCATGATGACGTTCGGGCGCGCTCGGGTTAACCGAGCAAGGCGGGAGGATCCGAGTCTGCTCGGACCCGTGAAAAAAACATGAAGTTCGTGCGGGTTCGGTTTCAGAGAAACCGAACCCGCTCATCTCTATATATAACACATGTAACTGTGACAGGGAAGGTGGCCTTTCTCAGCTCTGGCCCCATAGCAGCTGCACTGCCTGCACCTATGGTAACTACACCCTGTATATAACACATGTAACTGTGACAGGGAAGGAGGCCCCTCTCAGCTCTGGCCCCATAGCAGCTGCACTCCCTGCACCTATGGTAACTACACCCTGTATATAACACATGTAACTGTGACAGGGAAGGTGGCCTTTCTCAGCTCTGGCCCCATAGCAGCTGCACTGCCTGCACCTATGGTAGCTACACCCTGTATATAACACATGTATCTGTGACAGGGAAGGTGGCACCTCTCAGCTCTGGCCCCATAGCAGCTGCACTCCCTGCACCTATGGTAGCTACACCCTGTATATAACATGTAACTGTGACAGGGAAGGTGGCCCCTCTCAGCTCTGGCCCCATAGCAGTTGCACTCCCTGCACCTATGGTAGCTACACCCTGTATATAACACATGTAACTGTGACAGGGAAGGTGGCCCCTCTCAGCTCTGGCCCCATAGCAGCTGCACTCCCTGCACCTATGGTAGCTACACCCTGTATATAACACATGTAACTGTGACAGGGAAGGTGGCCCCTCTCAGCTCTGGCCCCATAGCAGCTGCACTGCCTGCACCTATGGTAGCTACACCCTGTATATAACACATGTAACTGTGACAGGGAAGGTGGCCCCTCTCAGCTCTGGCCCCATAGCAGCTGCACTCCCTGCACCTATGGTAGCTACACCCTGTATATAACACATGTAACTGTGACAGGGAAGGTGGCCCCTCTCAGCTCTGGCCCCATAGCAGCTGCACTCCCTGCACCTATGGTAGCTACACCCTGTATATAACACATGTAACTGTGACAGGGAAGGTGGCCCCTCTCAGCTCTGGCCCCATAGCAGCTGCACTCCCTGCACCTATGGTAGCTACACCCTGTATATAACACATGTAACTGTGACAGAGAAGGTGGCCCCTCTCAGCTCTGGGCCCCATAGCAGCTGCACTCCCTGCACCTATGGTAACTACACCCTGTATATAAACACATGTAACTGTGACAGGGAAGGTGGCCCCTCTCAGCTCTGGCCCCATAGCAGCTGCACTCCCTGCACCTATGGTAGCTACACCCTGTGTATAACACATGTAACTGTGACAGGGAAGGTGGCCCCTCTCAGCTCTGGGCCCCGTAGCAGCAGCACTCCCTGTACCTATGGTAGCTACACCCTGTATCTAACACATGTAACTGTGAAAGGGAAGGTGGCCCCTCTCAGCTCTGGCCCCATAGCAGCTGCACTCCCTGCACCTATGCTAGCTACACCCTGTATATAACACATGTAACTGTGACAGGGAAGGTGGCTCCTCTCAGCTCTGGGCCCCATAGCAGCTGCACTGCCTGCACCTATGGTAGCTACACCCTGTATATAACACATGTAACTGTGACAGGGAAGGTGGCCCCTCTCAGCTCTGGCCCCATAGCAGCTGCACTCCCTGCACCTATGGTAGCTACACCCTGTATATAACACATGTAACTGTGACAGGGAAGGTGGCTCCTCTCAGCTCTGGGCCCCATAGCAGCTGCACTGCCTGCACCTATGGTAGCTACACCCTGTATATAACACATGTAACTGTGACAGGGAAGGTGGCCCCTCTCAGCTCTGGCCCCATAGCAGCTGCACTCCCTGCACCTATGGTAGCTACACCCTGTATATAACACATGTAACTGTGACAGGGAAGGTGGCCCCTCTCAGCTCTGGCCCCATAGCAGCTGCACTCCCTGCACCTATGCTAGCTACACCCTGTATATAACACATGTAACTGTGACAGGGAAGGTGGCCCCTCTCAGCTCTGGCCCCATAGCAGCTGCACTGCCTGCACCTATGCTAGCTACACCCTGTATATAACACATGTAACTGTGACAGGGAAGGTGGCCCCTCTTAGCTCTGGCCCCATAGCAGCTGCACTGCCTGCACCTATGGTAGCTACACCCTGTGTATAACACATGTAACTGTGACAGGGAAGGTGGCCCCTCTCAGCTCTGGCCCCATAGCAGCTGCACTCCCTGCACCTATGCTAGCTACACCCTGTATATAACACATGTAACTGTGACAGGGAAGGTGGCCCCTCTTAGCTCTGGCCCCATAGTAGCTGCACTCCCTGCACCTATGGTAGCTACACCCTGTGTATAACACATGTAACTGTGACAGGGAAGGTGGCCCCTCTCAGCTCTAGCCCCATAGCAGCTGCACTCCCTGCACCTATGGTAGCTACTAGAGATGAGCGCCTGAAATTTTTCGGGTTTTGTGTTTTGGTTTTGGGTTCGACCGCGTTTTGGCAAAACCTCACCGAATTTTTTTTGTCGGATTCGGGTGTGTTTTGGATTCCGGTGTTTTTTTCAAAAAACCCTAAAAAACAGCTTAAATTATAGAATTTGGGGGTCATTTTGATCCCAAAGTATTATTAACCTCAAAAACCATAATTTCCACTCATTTTCAGTCTATTCTGAATACCTCACACCTCACAATATTATTTTTAGTCCTAAAATTTGCACCGAGGTCGCTGTGTGAGTAAGATAAGCGACCCTAGTGGCCGACACAAACACCGGGCCCATCTAGGAGTGGCACTGCAGTGTCACGCAGGATGTCCCTTCCAAAAAACCCTCCCCAAACAGCACATGACGCAAAGAAAAAAAGAGGCGCAATGAGGTAGCTTTGTGAGTAAGATTAGCGACCCTAGTGGCCGACACAAACACCGGGCCCATCTAGGAGTGGCACTGCAGTGTCACGCAGGATGTCCCTTCCAAAAAACCCTCCCCAAACAGCACATGACGCAAAGAAAAAAAGAGGCGCAATGAGGTAGCTGACTGTGTGAGTAAGATAAGCGACCCTAGTGGCCGACACAAACACCGGGCCCATCTAGGAGTGGCACTGCAGTGTCACGCAGGATGGCCCTTCCAAAAAACCCTCCCCAAACAGCACATGACGCAAAGAAAAATAAAAGAAAAAAGAGGTGCAAGATGGAATTGTCCTTGGGCCCTCCCACCCACCCTTATGTTGTATAAACAGGACATGCACACTTTAACCAACCCATCATCTCAGTGACAGGGTCTGCCACACGACTGTGACTGATATGACGGGTTGGTTTGGACCCCCCCCAAAAAAGAAGCAATTAATCTCTCCTTGCACAAACTGGCTCTACAGAGGCAAGATGTCCACCTCATCTTCACCCTCCGATATATCACCGTGTACATCCCCCTCCTCACAGATTATCAATTCGTCCCCACTGGAATCCACCATCTCAGCTCCCTGTGTACTTTGTGGAGGCAATTGCTGCTGGTCAATGTCTCCGCGGAGGAATTGATTATAATTCATTTTAATGAACATCATCTTCTCCACATTTTCTGGATGTAACCTCGTACGCCGATTGCTGACAAGGTGAGCGGCGGCACTAAACACTCTTTCGGAGTACACACTTGTGGGAGGGCAACTTAGGTAGAATAAAGCCAGTTTGTGCAAGGGCCTCCAAATTGCCTCTTTTTCCTGCCAGTATAAGTACGGACTGTGTGACGTGCCTACTTGGATGCGGTCACTCATATAATCCTCCACCATTCTTTCAATGTTGAGAGAATCATATGCAGTGACAGTAGACGACATGTCCGTAATCGTTGTCAGGTCCTTCAGTCCAGGCCAGATGTCAGCATCAGCAGTCGCTCCAGACTGCCCTGCATCACCGCCAGCGGGTGGGCTCGGAATTCTGAGCCTTTTCCTCGCACCCCCAGTTGCGGGAGAATGTGAAGGAGGAGATGTTGACAGGTCGCGTTCCGCTTGACTTGACAATTTTCTCACCAGCAGGTCTTTCAACCCCAGCAGACTTGTGTCTGCCGGAAAGAGAGATCCAATGTAGGCTTTAAATCTAGGATCGAGCATGGTGGCCAAAATGTTGTGCTCTGATTTCAACAGATTGACCACCCGTGAATCCTTGTTAAGCGAATTAAGGGCTCCATCCACAAGTCCCACATGCCTAGCGGAATCGCTCCGTGTTAGCTCCTCCTTCAATGTCTCCAGCTTCTTCTGCAAAAGCCTGATGAGGGGAATGACCTGACTCAGGCTGGCAGTGTCTGAACTGACTTCACGTGTGGCAAGTTCAAAGGGCATCAGAACCTTGCACAACGTTGAAATCATTCTCCACTGCGCTTGAGACAGGTGCATTCCACCTCCTATATCGTGCTCAATTGTATAGGCTTGAATGGCCTTTTGCTGCTCCTCCAACCTCTGAAGCATATAGAGGGTTGAATTCCACCTCGTTACCACTTCTTGCTTCAGATGATGGCAGGGCAGGTTCAGTAGTTTTTGGTGGTGCTCCAGTCTTCTGTACGTGGTGCCTGTACGCCGAAAGTGTCCCGCAATTCTTCTTGCCACCGACAGCATCTCTTGCACGCCCCTGTCGTTTTTTAAAAAATTCTGCACCACCAAATTCAAGGTATGTGCAAAACATGGGACGTGCTGGAATTTGCCCATATTTAATGCACACACAATATTGCTGGCGTTGTCCGATGCCACAAATCCACAGGAGAGTCCAATTGGGGTAAGCCATTCCGCGATGATCTTCCTCAGTTGCCGTAAGAGGTTTTCAGCTGTGTGCGTATTCTGGAAAGCGGTGATACAAAGCGTAGCCTGCCTAGGAAAGAGTTGGCGTTTGCGAGATGCTGTTACTGGTGCCGCCGCTGCTGTTCTTGCGGCGGGAGTCCATACATCTACCCAGTGGGCTGTCACAGTCATATAGTCCTGACCCTGCCCTGCTCCACTTGTCCACATGTCCGTGGTTAAGTGGACATTGGGTACAGCTGCATTTTTTAGGACACTGGTGACTCTTTTTCTGAGGTCTTTGTACATTTTCGGTATCGTCTGCCTAGAGAAATGGAACCTAGATGGTATTTGGTACCGGAGACACAGTACCTCCAACAAGTCTCTAGTTGGCTCTGCAGTAATGATGGATACCGGAACCACGTTTCTCACCACCCAGGATGCCAAGGCCTCAGTTATCCGCTTTGCTGTAGGATGACTGCTGTGATATTTCATCTTCCTCGCAAAGGACTGTTGGACAGTCAATTGCTTGGTGGAAGTAGTAAAAGTGGTCTTACGACTTCCCCTCTGGGATGACCATCGACTCCCAGCAGCAACAACAGCAGCGCCAGCAGCAGTAGGCGTTACACGCAAGGATGCATCGGAGGAATCCCAGGCAGGAGAGGACTCGTCAGAATTGCCAGTGACATGGCCTGCAGGACTATTGGCATTCCTGGGGAAGGAGGAAATTGACACTGAGGGAGTTGGTGGGGTGGTTTGCGTGAGCTTGGTTACAAGAGGAAGGGATTTACTGGTCAGTGGACTGCTTCCGCTGTCACCCAAAGTTTTTGAACTTGTCACTGACTTATTATGAATGCGCTGCAGGTGACGTATAAGGGAGGATGTTCCGAGGTGGTTAACGTCCTTACCCCTACTTATTACAGCTTGACAAAGGGAACACACGGCTTGACACCTGTTGTCCGCATTTCTGTTGAAATAGTTCCACACCGAAGAGCTGATTTTTTTGGCATTTTCACCAGGCATGTCAACGGCCATATTCCTCCCACGGACAACAGGTGTCTCCCCGGGTGCCTGACTTAAACAAACCACCTCACCATCAGAATCCTCCTGGTCAATTTCCTCCCCAGCGCCAGCAACACCCATATCCTCCTCATCCTGGTGTACTTCAACACTGACATCTTCAATCTGACTATCAGGAACTGGACTGCGGGTGCTCCTTCCAGCACTTGCAGGGGGCGTGCAAATGGTGGAAGGCGCATGCTCTTCACGTCCAGTGTTGGGAAGGTCAGGCATCGCAACCGACACAATTGGACTCTCCTTGTGGATTTGGGATTTCGAAGAACGCACAGTTCTTTGCGGTGCTACTGCTTTTGCCAGCTTGAGTCTTTTCATTTTTCTAGCGAGAGGCTGAGTGCCTCCATCCTCATGTGAAGCTGAACCACTAGCCATGAACATAGGCCAGGGCCTCAGCCGTTCCTTGCCACTCCGTGTGGTAAATGGCATATTGGCAAGTTTACGCTTCTCCTCCGACAATTTTATTTTAGGTTTTGGAGTCCTTTTTTTACTGATATTTGGTGTTTTGGATTTGACATGCTCTGTACTATGACATTGGGCATCGGCCTTGGCAGACGACGTTGCTGGCATTTCATCGTCTCGGCCATGACTAGTGGCAGCAGCTTCAGCACGAGGTGGAAGTGGATCTTGATCTTTCCCTAATTTTGGAACCTCAACATTTTTGTTCTCCATATTTTAATAGGCACAACTAAAAGGCACCTCAGGTAAACAATGGAGATGGATGGATACTAGTATACAATTATGAATGGACTGCCGAGTGCCGACACAGAGGTAGCTACAGCTGTGGACTATTGTACTGTACTGTGTCTGCTGCTAATATAGACTGGATGATAATGAGATGTAGTATGTATGTATAAAGAAGAAAGAAAAAAAAACCACGGGTAGGTGGTATACAATTATGGACGGACTGCCGAGTGCCGACACAGAGGTAGCTACAGCCGTGGACTACCGTACTGTGTCTGCTGCTAATATAGACTGGTTGATAATGAGATGTAGTATGTATGTATGTATAAAGAAGAAAGAAAAAAAAAACACGGGTAGGTGGTATACAATTATGGATGGACTGCCGAGTGCCGACACAGAGGTAGCTACAGCCGTGGACTACCGTACTGTACTGTGTCTGCTGCTAATATAGACTGGATGATAATGAGATGTAGTATGTATAAAGAAGAAAGAAAAAAAAACCACGGGTAGGAGGTATACAATTATGGATGGACTGCCGAGTGCCGACACAGAGGTAGCTACAGCCGTGAACTACCGTACTGTGTCTGCTGCTAATATAGACTGGTTGATAAAGAGATGTAGTATGTATGTATAAAGAAGAAAGAAAAAAAAACCACGGGTAGGTGGTATACAATTATGGACGGACTGCCGAGTGCCGACACAGAGGTAGCTACAGCCGTGGACTACCGTACTGTACTGTGTCTGCTGCTAATATAGACTGGATGATAATGAGATGTAGTATGTATGTATAAAGAAGAAAGAAAAAAAAACCACGGGTAGGTGGTATACAATTATGGATGGACTGCCGAGTGCCGACACAGAGGTAGCTACAGCCGTGGACTACCGTACTGTACTGTGTCTGCTGCTAATATAGACTGGATGATAATGAGATGTAGTATGTATGTATAAAGAAGAAAGAAAAAAAAACCACGGGTAGGTGGTATACAATTATGGATGGACTGCCGAGTGCCGACACAGAGGTAGCTACAGCCGTGGACTACCGTACTGTGTCTGCTGCTAATATAGACTGGTTGATAAAGAGATGTAGTATGTATGTATAAAGAAGAAAGAAAAAAAAACCACAGGTAGGTGGTATACAATTATGGACGGACTGCCGAGTGCCGACACAGAGGTAGCTACAGCCGTGGACTACCATACTGTGTCTGCTGCTAATATAGACTGGTTGATAAAGAGATGTAGTATGTATGTATAAAGAAGAAAGAAAAAAAAACCACGGGTAGGTGGTATACAATTATGGATGGACTGCCGAGTGCCGACACAGAGGTAGCTACAGCCGTGGACTACCGTACTGTACTGTGTCTGCTGCTAATATAGACTGGTTGATAATGAGATGTAGTATGTATAAAGAAGAAAAAAAAACACGGGTAGGTGGTATACAATTATGGATGGACTGCCGAGTGCCGACACAGAGGTAGCTACAGCCGTGGACTACCGTACTGTACTGTGTCTGCTGCTAATATAGACTGGTTGATAATGAGATGTAGTATGTATAAAGAAGAAAGAAAAAAAAACCACGGGTAGGTGGTATACAATTATGGATGGACTGCCGAGCGCCGACACAGAGGTAGCTACAGCCGTGGACTACCGTACTGTACTGTGTCTGCTGCTAATATAGACTGGATGATAATGAGATGTAGTATGTATAAAGAAGAAAGAAAAAAAAACCACGGGTAGGTGGTATACAATTATGGATGGACTGCCGAGTGCCGACACAGAGGTAGCTACAGCCGTGGACTACCGTACTGTACTGTGTATGCTGCTAATATAGACTGGATGATAATGAGATGTAGTATGTAAAAGAAGAAAGAAAAAAAAAACACGGGTAGGTGGCATACAATTATGGATGGACTGCCGAGTGCCAACACAGAGGTAGCTACAGCCGTGGACTACCGTACTGTACTGTGTCTGCTGCTAATATAGACTGGTTGATAATGAGATGTAGTATGTATGTATAAAGAAGAAAGAAAAAAAAACCACGGGTAGGTGGTATACAATTATGGACGGACTGCCGAGTGCCGACACAGAGGTAGCTACAGCCGTGGACTACCGTACTGTACTGTGTCTGCTGCTAATATAGACTGGATGATAATGAGATGTAGTATGTATGTATAAAGAAGAAAGAAAAAAAAAACCACGGGTAGGTGGTATACAATTATGGACGGACTGCCGAGTGCCGACACAGAGGTAGCTACAGCCGTGGACTACCGTACTGTACTGTGTCTGCTGCTAATATAGACTGGATGATAATGAGATGTAGTATGTATAAAGAAGAAAGAAAAAAAAACCACGGGTAGGTGGTATACAATTATGGATGGACTGCCGAGTGCCGACACAGAGGTAGCTACAGCCGTGGACTACCGTACTGTACTGTGTCTGCTGCTAATATAGACTGGATGATAATGAGATGTAGTATGTATAAAGAAGAAAGAAAAAAAAACCACGGGTAGGTGGTATACAATTATGGATGGACTGCCGAGTGCCGACACAGAGGTAGCTACAGCCGTGGACTACCGTACTGTACTGTGTCTGCTGCTAATATAGACTGGATGATAATGAGATGTAGTATGTATAAAGAAGAAAGAAAAAAAACCCACGGGTAGGTGGTATACAATTATGGATGGACTGCCGAGTGCCGACACAGAGGTAGCTACAGCCGTGGACTACCGTACTGTACTGTGTCTGCTGCTAATATAGACTGGTTGATAATGAGATGTAGTATGTATGTATAAAGAAGAAAGAAAAAAAAACCACGGGTAGGTGGTATACAATTATGGACGGACTGCCGAGTGCCGACACAGAGGTAGCTACAGCCATGGACTACCGTACTGTACTGTGTCTGCTGCTAATATAGACTGCATGATAATGAGATGTAGTATGTATAAAGAAGAAAGAAAAAAAAAACCACGGGTAGGAGGTATACAATTATGGATGGACTGCCGAGTGCCGACACAGAGGTAGCTACAGCCGTGAACTACCGTACTGTGTCTGCTGCTAATATAGACTGGTTGATAAAGAGATGTAGTATGTATGTATAAAGAAGAAAGAAAAAAAAACCACGGGTAGGTGGTATACAATTATGGATGGACTGCCGAGTGCCGACACAGAGGTAGCTACAGCCATGGACTACCGTACTGTACTGTGTCTGCTGCTAATATAGACTGGATGATAATGAGATGTAGTATGTATGTATAAAGAAGAAAGAAAAAAAAACCACGGGTAGGTGGTATACAATTATGGATGGACTGCCGAGTGCCGACACAGAGGTAGCTACAGCCGTGGACTACCGTACTGTACTGTGTCTGCTGCTAATATAGACTGGATGATAATGAGATGTAGTATGTATGTATAAAGAAGAAAGAAAAAAAAACCACGGGTAGGTGGTATACAATTATGGATGGACTGCCGAGTGCCGACACAGAGGTAGCTACAGCCGTGGACTACCATACTGTGTCTGCTGCTAATATAGACTGGTTGATAAAGAGATGTAGTATGTATAAAGAAGAAAGAAAAAAAAACCACGGGTAGGTGGTATACAATTATGGATGGACTGCCGAGCGCCGACACAGAGGTAGCTACAGCCGTGGACTACCGTACTGTACTGTGTCTGCTGCTAATATAGACTGGATGATAATGAGATGTAGTATGTATAAAGAAGAAAGAAAAAAAAAACACGGGTAGGTGGTATACAATTATGGATGGACTGCCGAGTGCCGACACAGAGGTAGCTACAGCCGTGGACTACCGTACTGTACTGTGTCTGCTGCTAATATAGACTGGATGATAATGAGATGTAGTATGTATAAAGAAGAAAGAAAAAAAAACCACGGGTAGGTGGTATACAATTATGGATGGACTGCCGAGTGCCGACACAGAGGTAGCTACAGCCGTGGACTACCGTACTGTACTGTGTCTGCTGCTAATATAGACTGGATGATAATGAGATGTAGTATGTATGTATAAAGAAGAAAGAAAAAAAAACACGGGTAGGTGGTATACAATTATGGATGGACTGCCGAGTGCCGACACAGAGGTAGCTACAGCCGTGGACTACCGTACTGTACTGTGTCTGCTGCTAATATAGACTGGTTGATAATGAGATGTAGTATGTATGTATAAAGAAGAAAGAAAAAAAAACCACGGGTAGGTGGTATACAATTATGGACGGACTGCCGAGTGCCGACACAGAGGTAGCTACAGCCGTGGACTACCGTACTGTACTGTGTCTGCTGCTAATATAGACTGGATGATAATGAGATGTAGTATGTATGTATAAAGAAGAAAGAAAAAAAAAACCACGGGTAGGTGGTATACAATTATGGACGGACTGCTGAGTGCCGACACAGAGGTAGCTACAGCCGTGGACTACCGTACTGTACTGTGTCTGCTGCTAATATAGACTGGATGATAATGAGATGTAGTATGTATAAAGAAGAAAAAAAAAAAACCACGGGTAGGTGGTATACAATTATGGATGGACTGCCGAGTGCCGACACAGAGGTAGCTACAGCCGTGGACTACCGTACTGTACTGTGTCTGCTGCTAATATAGACTAGATGATAATGAGATGTAGTATGTATAAAGAAGAAAGAAAAAAAAACAACGGGTAGGTGGTATACAATTATGGATGGACTGCCGAGTGCCGACACAGAGGTAGCTACAGCCGTGGACTACCGTACTGTACTGTGTCTGCTGCTAATATAGACTGGATGATAATGAGATGTAGTATGTATAAAGAAGAAAGAAAAAAAAACCACGGGTAGGTGGTATACAATTATGGATGGACTGCCGAGTGCCGACACAGAGGTAGCTACAGCCGTGGACTACCGTACTGTACTGTGTCTGCTGCTAATATAGACTGGTTGATAATGAGATGTAGTATGTATGTATAAAGAAGAAAGAAAAAAAAACCACGGGTAGGAGGTATACAATTATGGACGGACTGCCGAGTGCCGACACAGAGGTAGCTACAGCCGTGGACTACCGTACTGTACTGTGTCTGCTGCTAATATAGACTGGTTGATAATGAGATGTAGTATGTATGTATAAAGAAGAAAGAAAAAAAAACCACGGGTAGGTGGTATACAATTATGGACGGACTGCCGAGTGCCGACACAGAGGTAGCTACAGCCGTGGACTACCGTACTGTACTGTGTCTGCTGCTAATATAGACTGGATGATAATGAGATGTAGTATGTATAAAGAAGAAAGAAAAAAAAACCACGGGTAGGTGGTATACAATTATGGATGGACTGCCGAGTGCCGACACAGAGGTAGCTACAGCCGTGAACTACCGTACTGTGTCTGCTGCGACTGGATGATAAATAATGATATAAAATATATATATATATCACTACTGCAGCCGGACAGTTATATATTATATAATGACGGACCTGCTGGACACTGTCTGTCAGCAGAATGAGTTTTTTATAGAATAAAAAAAAAAACACCACACAAGTCACACGACGAGTGTTTAACTTTTTCAGGCAATCACAATATAGTATACTATACTGGTGGTCAGTGTGGTCAGGTCACTGGTCAGTCACACTGGCAGTGGCACTCCTGCAGCAAAATTGGACACTGAGCAGAGATTACACAGTATCGGGAGTGGAGGCAGGCTGGTACATGGACACTGAGCAGAAATCACACAGTACCGGGAGTGGAGGCAGGCTGGTACATGGACACTGACCAGAGATAACACAGTACCGGAAGTGGAGTCAGGCTGGGACACGGACACTGAGCAGAGATCACACAGTACCGGGAGTGGAGGCAGGCTGGTACATGGACACTGAGCAGAGATTACACAGTACCGGGAGTGGAGGCAGGCTGGTACACGGACACTGACCAGAGATAACACAGTACCGGGAGTGGAGGCAGGCTGGTACATGGACACTGACCAAAGATCGCACAGTACTGGGAGTGGAGGCAGGCTGGTACATGGACACTGAGCAGAGATAACACAGTATCGGGAGTGGAGGCAGGCTGGTACATGGACACTGAGCAGAGATAACCCAGTACTGGGAGTGGAGGCAGGCTGGTACATGGACACTGAGCATAGATAACACAGTACCGGGAGTGGAGGCAGGCTGGGACACGGACACTGAGCAGAGATTACACAGTACTGGGAGTGGAGGCAGGCTGGTACTTGGACACTGACAAGAGATAACACAGTATCGGGAGTGGAGGCAGGCTGGTACATGGACACTGAGCAGAGATTACACAGTACCGGGAGTGGAGGCAGGCTGGTACACGGACACTGACCAGAGATAACACAGTACCGGGAGTGGAGGCAGGCTGGTACATGGACACTGACCAAAGATCGCACAGTACTGGGAGTGGAGGCAGGCTGGTACATGGACACTGAGCAGAGATAACACAGTATCGGGAGTGGAGGCAGGCTGGTACATGGACACTGAGCAGAGATAACCCAGTACTGGGAGTGGAGGCAGTCTGGTACATGGACACTGAGCATAGATAACACAGTACCGGGAGTGGAGGCAGGCTGGGACACGGACACTGAGCAGAGATTACACAGTACTGGGAGTGGAGGCAGGCTGGTACTTGGACACTGACAAGAGATAACACAGTATCGGGAGTGGAGGCAGGCTGGTACATGGACACTGACCAGAGATTACACAGTACCGGGAGTGGAGGCAGGCTGGTACATGGACACTGACCAGAGATAACACAGTACCGGGAGTGGAGGCAGGCTGGGACACGGACACTGAGCAGAGATTACACAGTACTGGGAGTGGAGGCAGGCTGGTACACGGACACTGAGCAGAGATTACACAGTACCGGGAGTGGAGGCAGGCTGGTACATGGACACTGAGCAGAGATTACACAGTACCGGGAGTGGAGGCAGGCTGGTACATGGACACTGAGCAGAGATTACACAGTACCGGGAGTGGAGGCAGGCTGGTACACGGACACTGAGCAGAGATTACACAGTACCGGGAGTGGAGGCAGGCTGGTACATGGACACTGAGCAGAGATTACACAGTACCGGGAGTGGAGGCAGGCTGGTACATGGACACTGAGCAGAGATTATACAGTACCGGGAGTGGAGGCAGGCTGATACACGGACACTGAGCAGAGATAACACAGTACCGGGAGTGGAGGCAGGCTGGTACACGGACACTGAGCAGAGATAACACAGTACCGGGACTCGAGTGGAGGCAGGCTGGTACACGGAAACTGAGCAGAGATAACACAGTACTGGGAGTGGAGGCAGGCTGGTACATGGACACTGAGCAGAGATAACACAGCACTGGGAGTGGAGGCAGGCTGGTACATGGACACTGACCAGAGATAACACAGTATTGGGAGTGGAGGCAGGCTGGTACATGGACACTGAGCAGAGATCGCACAGTACTGGGAGTGGAGGCAGGCTGGTACATGGACACTGACCAGAGATTACACAGTACCGGGAGTGGAGGCAGGCTGGTACACGGACACTGACCAAAGATCGCACAGTATCGGGAGTGGAGGCAGGCTGGTACACGGCCACTGACCAGAGATCACACAGTATCGGGAGTGGAGGCAGGCTGGTACATGGACACTGAGCAGAGATAACACAGTACTGGGAGTGGAGGCAGGCTGGTACATGGACACTGAGCAGAGATCACACAGTACCGGGAGTGGAGGCAGGCTGGTACACGGACACTGAGCAGAGATAACACAGTACTGGGAGTGGAGACAGGCTGGTACATGGACACTGAGCAGAGATCGCACAGTACTGGGAGTGGAGGCAGGCTGGTACATGGACACTGAGCAGAGATAACACTGTACTGGGAGTGGAGGCAGGCTGGTACATGGACACTGAGCAGAGATCACACAGTACCGGGAGTGGAGGCAGGCTGGTACACGGACACTGAGCAGAGATAACACAGTACTGGGAGTGGAGGCAGGCTGGTACATGGACACTGACCAGAGATCACACAGTACCAGGAGTGGAGGCAGGCTGGTACATGGACACTGAGCAGAGATCACACAGTACTGGGAGTGGAGGCAGGCTGGTACATGGACACTGACCAGAGATCGCACAGTACCGGGAGTGGAGGCAGGCTGGTACATGGACACTGACCAGAGATAACACAGTACCGGGAGTGGAGGCAGGCTGGTACATGGACACTGAGCAGAGATAACACAGTATCGGGAGTGGAGGCAGGCTGGTACATGGACACTGACCAGAGATCGCACAGTACTGGGAGTGGAGGCAGGCTGGTACACGGACACTGAGCAGAGATCACACAGTACTGGGAGTGGAGGCAGGCTGGTACATGGACACTGAGCAGAGATAACACAGCACCGGGAGTGGAGGCAGGCTGGTACACGGACACTGACCAGAGATCACACAGTATCGGGAGTGGAGGCAGGCTGGTACACGGACACTGACCAGAGATCACACAGTATCGGGAGTGGAGGCAGGTTGGTACACGGACACTGACCAGGGAGTGGAGGCAGGCTGGTACATGGACACTGAGCAGAGATTACACAGTACCGGGAGTGGAGGCAGGCTGGTACATGGACACTGAGCAGAGATTACACAGTACCGGGAGTGGAGGCAGGCTGGTACATGGACACTGAGCAGAGATAACACAGTACCGGGAGTGGAGGCAGGCTGGTACACGGACACTGAGCAGAGATAACACAGTACCGGGAGTGGAGGCAGGCTGGTACAAGGACACTGAGCAGAGATAACACAGTACCGGGAGTGGAGGCAGGCTGGTACACGGACACTGAGCAGAGATCGCACAGTACCGGGAGTGGAGGCAGGCTGGTACATGGACACTGAGCAGAGATAACACAGTACCGGGAGTGGAGGCAGGCTTATACACGGACACTGAGCAGAGATCGCACAGTACCGGGAGTGGGGGAGTGGAGGCAGGCTGGTACATGGACACTGACCAGAGATCGCACAGTACTGGGAGTGGAGGCAGGCTGGTACACGGACACTGAGCAGAGATAACACAGTACTGGGAGTGGAGGCAGGCTGGTACATGGACACTGACCAGAGATCGCACAGTACCGGGAGTGGAGGCAGGCTGGTACACGGACACTGAGCAGAGATAACACAGTACTGGGAGTGGAGGCAGGCTGGTACACGGACAATAACCAGAGATCACACAGTACCGGGAGTGGAGGCAGGCTGGTACACGGACACTGAGCAGAGATAACACAGTACTGGGAGTGGAGGCAGGCTGGTACACGGACAATAACCAGAGATTACACAGTACCGGGAGTGGAGGCAGGCTGGTACACGGACAATAACCAGAGATTACACAGTACCGGGAGTGGAGGCAGGCTGGTACACGGACACTGAGCAGAGATCACACAGTACCGGGAGTGGAGGCAGGCTGGTACACGGACACTGAGCAGAGATAACACAGTACCGGGAGTGGAGGCAGGCTTATACACGGACACTGAGCAGAGATCGCACAGTACTGGGAGTGGAGGCAGGCTTATACACGGACACTGAGCAGAGATCGCACAGTACCGGGAGTGGGGGAGTGGAGGCAGGCTGGTACATGGACACTGACCAGAGATCGCACAGTACTGGGAGTGGAGGCAGGCTGGTACACGGACACTGAGCAGAGATAACACAGTACTGGGAGTGGAGGCAGGCTTATACACGGACACTGAGCAGAGATCGCACAGTACCGGGAGTGGGGGAGTGGAGGCAGGCTGGTACATGGACACTGAGCAGATATCACACAGTACTGGGAATGGAGGCAGGCTGGTACATGGACACTGACCAGAGATCACACAGTATCGGGAGTGGAGACAGGCTGGTACATGGACACTGAGCAGAGATCACACAGTACTGGGAGTGGAGGCAGGCTGGTACATGGACACTGACCAGAGATCGCACAGTACCGGGAGTGGAGGCAGGCTGGTACATGGACACTGACCAGAGATAACACAGTACCGGGAGTGGAGGCAGGCTGGTACATGGACACTGAGCAGAGATAACACAGTATCGGGAGTGGAGGCAGGCTGGTACATGGACACTGACCAGAGATCGCACAGTACTGGGAGTGGAGGCAGGCTGGTACACGGACACTGAGCAGAGATCACACAGTACTGGGAGTGGAGGCAGGCTGGTACATGGACACTGAGCAGAGATAACACAGCACCGGGAGTGGAGGCAGGCTGGTACACGGACACTGACCAGAGATCACACAGTATCGGGAGTGGAGGCAGGCTGGTACACGGACACTGACCAGAGATCACACAGTATCGGGAGTGGAGGCAGGTTGGTACACGGACACTGACCAGGGAGTGGAGGCAGGCTGGTACATGGACACTGAGCAGAGATTACACAGTACCGGGAGTGGAGGGAGGCTGGTACATGGACACTGACCAGAGATTACACAGTACCGGGAGTGGAGGCAGGCTGGTACATGGACACTGAGCAGAGATAACACAGTACCGGGAGTGGAGGCAGGCTGGTACACGGACACTGAGCAGAGATAACACAGTACCGGGAGTGGAGGCAGGCTGGTACAAGGACACTGAGCAGAGATAACACAGTACCGGGAGTGGAGGCAGGCTGGTACACGGACACTGAGCAGAGATCGCACAGTACCGGGAGTGGAGGCAGGCTGGTACATGGACACTGAGCAGAGATAACACAGTACCGGGAGTGGAGGCAGGCTTATACACGGACACTGAGCAGAGATCGCACAGTACCGGGAGTGGGGGAGTGGAGGCAGGCTGGTACATGGACACTGACCAGAGATCGCACAGTACTGGGAGTGGAGGCAGGCTGGTACACGGACACTGAGCAGAGATAACACAGTACTGGGAGTGGAGGCAGGCTGGTACATGGACACTGACCAGAGATCGCACAGTACCGGGAGTGGAGGCAGGCTGGTACACGGACACTGAGCAGAGATAACACAGTACTGGGAGTGGAGGCAGGCTGGTACACGGACAATAACCAGAGATCACACAGTACCGGGAGTGGAGGCAGGCTGGTACACGGACACTGAGCAGAGATCACACAGTACTGGGAGTGGAGGCAGGCTGGTACATGGACACTGAGCAGAGATAACACAGCACCGGGAGTGGAGGCAGGCTGGTACACGGACACTGACCAGAGATCACACAGTATCGGGAGTGGAGGCAGGCTGGTACACGGACACTGACCAGAGATCACACAGTATCGGGAGTGGAGGCAGGTTGGTACACGGACACTGACCAGGGAGTGGAGGCAGGCTGGTACATGGACACTGAGCAGAGATTACACAGTACCGGGAGTGGAGGCAGGCTGGTACATGGACACTGAGCAGAGATTACACAGTACCGGGAGTGGAGGCAGGCTGGTACATGGACACTGAGCAGAGATAACACAGTACCGGGAGTGGAGGCAGGCTGGTACACGGACACTGAGCAGAGATAACACAGTACCGGGAGTGGAGGCAGGCTGGTACAAGGACACTGAGCAGAGATAACACAGTACCGGGAGTGGAGGCAGGCTGGTACACGGACACTGAGCAGAGATCGCACAGTACCGGGAGTGGAGGCAGGCTGGTACATGGACACTGAGCAGAGATAACACAGTACCGGGAGTGGAGGCAGGCTTATACACGGACACTGAGCAGAGATCGCACAGTACCGGGAGTGGGGGAGTGGAGGCAGGCTGGTACATGGACACTGACCAGAGATCGCACAGTACTGGGAGTGGAGGCAGGCTGGTACACGGACACTGAGCAGAGATAACACAGTACTGGGAGTGGAGGCAGGCTGGTACATGGACACTGACCAGAGATTGCACAGTACCGGGAGTGGAGGCAGGCTGGTACACGGACACTGAGCAGAGATAACACAGTACTGGGAGTGGAGGCAGGCTGGTACACGGACAATAACCAGAGATCACACAGTACCGGGAGTGGAGGCAGGCTGGTACACGGACACTGAGCAGAGATAACACAGTACTGGGAGTGGAGGCAGGCTGGTACACGGACAATAACCAGAGATTACACAGTACCGGGAGTGGAGGCAGGCTGGTACACGGACAATAACCAGAGATAACACAGTACCGGGAGTGGAGGCAGGCTGGTACACGGACACTGAGCAGAGATCACACAGTACCGGGAGTGGAGGCAGGCTGGTACACGGACACTGAGCAGAGATAACACAGTACCGGGAGTGGAGGCAGGCTTATACACGGACACTGAGCAGAGATCGCACAGTACTGGGAGTGGAGGCAGGCTTATACACGGACACTGAGCAGAGATCGCACAGTACCGGGAGTGGGGGAGTGGAGGCAGGCTGGTACATGGACACTGACCAGAGATCGCACAGTACTGGGAGTGGAGGCAGGCTGGTACACGGACACTGAGCAGAGATAACACAGTACTGGGAGTGGAGGCAGGCTTATACACGGACACTGAGCAGAGATCGCACAGTACCGGGAGTGGGGGAGTGGAGGCAGGCTGGTACATGGACTCTGAGCAGATATCACACAGTACTGGGAATGGAGGCAGGCTGGTACATGGACACTGACCAGAGATCACACAGTATCGGGAGTGGAGGCAGGCTGGTACACGGACAATAACCAGAGATCACACAGTACCGGGAGTGGAGGCAGGCTGGTACACGGACACTGAGCAGAGATCACACAGTATCGGGAGTGGAGGCAGGCTGGTACACGAACAATAACCAGAGATCACACAGTAACGGGAGTGGAGGCAGGCTGGTACATGGACACTGAGCAGAGATCGCACAGTACCGGGAGAGGAGGCAGGCTGGTACATGGAGACTGAGCAGAGATAACACAGTACCGGGAGTGGAGGCAGGCTGGTACATGGACACTGACCAGAGATTACACAGTACTGGGAGTGGAGGCAGGCTGGTACATGGAGACTGAGCAGAGATAACACAGTACTGGGAGTGGAGGCAGGCTGGTACAGGGACACTGAGCAGAGATCGCACAGTATCGGGAGTGGAGGCAGGCTGGTACATGGACACTGAGCAGATATCACACAGTAGCGGGAGTGGAGGCAGGCTGGTACATGGACACTGAGCAGAGATCACACAGTACCGGGAGTGGAGGCAGGCTGGTACATGAACACTGAGCAGAGATAACACAGTACCGGGAGTGGAGGCAGGCTGGGACACGGACACTGACCAGAGATCACACAGTACCGGGTGTGGAGGCAGGCTGGGACACGGACACTGAGCAGAGATAACACAGTACCGGGAGTGGAGGCAGGCTGGTACATGGACACTGACCAGAGATAACACAGTATCGGGAGTGGAGGCAGGCTGGGACACGGACACTGAGCAGAGATAACACAGTACCGGGAGTGGAGGCAGGCTGGTACATGGACACTGACCAGAGATAACACAGTATCGGGAGTGGAGGCAGGCTGGTACACGGACACTGAGCAGAGATAACACAGTATCGGGAGTGGAGGCAGGCTGGTACACGGACACTGAGCAGAGATAACACAGTACTTGGAGTGGAGGCAGGCTGGTACATGGACACTGAGCAGAGATAACACAGTACCGGGAGTGGAGGCAGGCTGGTACACGGAAACTGAGCAGAGATAACACAGTACTGGGAGTGGAGGCAGGCTGGTACATGGACACTGAGCAGAGATAACACAGCACTGGGAGTGGAGGCAGGCTGGTACATGGACACTGACCAGAGATAACACAGTATTGGGAGTGGAGGCAGGCTGGTACATGGACACTGAGCAGAGATCGCACAGTACTGGGAGTGGAGGCAGGCTGGTACATGGACACTGAGCAGAGATAACACAGTACCGGGAGTGGAGGCAGGCTGGTACACGGAAACTGAGCAGAGATAACACAGTACTGGGAGTGGAGGCAGGCTGGTACATGGACACTGAGCAGAGATAACACAGCACTGGGAGTGGAGGCAGGCTGGTACATGGACACTGACCAGAGATAACACAGTATTGGGAGTGGAGGCAGGCTGGTACATGGACACTGAGCAGGGATCGCACAGTACTGGGAGTGGAGGCAGGCTGGTACATGGACACTGACCAGAGATTACACAGTACCGGGAGTGGAGGCAGGCTGGTACACGGACACTGACCAAAGATCGCACAGTATCGGGAGTGGAGGCAGGCTGGTACACGGCCACTGACCAGAGATCACACAGTATCGGGAGTGGAGGCAGGCTGGTACATGGACACTGAGCAGAGATAACACAGTACTGGGAGTGGAGGCAGGCTGGTACATGGACACTGAGCAGAGATCACACAGTACCGGGAGTGGAGGCAGGCTGGTACACGGACACTGAGCAGAGATAACACAGTACTGGGAGTGGAGACAGGCTGGTACATGGACACTGAGCAGAGATCGCACAGTACTGGGAGTGGAGGCAGGCTGGTACATGGACACTGAGCAGAGATAACACTGTACTGGGAGTGGAGGCAGGCTGGTACACGGACACTGAGCAGAGATAACACAGTACTGGGAGTGGAGGCAGGCTGGTACATGGACACTGACCAGAGATCACACAGTACCGGGAGTGGAGGCAGGCTGGTACATGGACACTGAGCAGAGATCACACAGTACTGGGAGTGGAGGCTGGCTGGTACATGGACACTGACCAGAGATCGCACAGTACCGGGAGTGGAGGCAGGCTGGTACATGGACACTGACCAGAGATAACACAGTACCGGGAGTGGAGGCAGGCTGGTACATGGACACTGAGCAGAGATAACACAGTATCGGGAGTGGAGGCAGGCTGGTACATGGACACTGACCAGAGATCGCACAGTACTGGGAGTGGAGGCAGGCTGGTACACGGACACTGAGCAGAGATCACACAGTACTGGGAGTGGAGGCAGGCTGGTACATGGACACTGAGCAGAGATAACACAGCACCGGGAGTGGAGGCAGGCTGGTACACGGACACTGACCAGAGATCACACAGTATCGGGAGTGGAGGCAGGCTGGTACACGGACACTGACCAGAGATCACACAGTATCGGGAGTGGAGGCAGGTTGGTACACGGACACTGACCAGGGAGTGGAGGCAGGCTGGTACATGGACACTGAGCAGAGATTACACAGTACCGGGAGTGGAGGCAGGCTGGTACATGGACACTGAGCAGAGATTACACAGTACCGGGAGTGGAGGCAGGCTGGTACATGGACACTGAGCAGAGATAACACAGTACCGGGAGTGGAGGCAGGCTGGTACACGGACACTGAGCAGAGATAACACAGTACCGGGAGTGGAGGCAGGCTGGTACAAGGACACTGAGCAGAGATAACACAGTACCGGGAGTGGAGGCAGGCTGGTACACGGACACTGAGCAGAGATCGCACAGTACCGGGAGTGGAGGCAGGCTGGTACATGGACACTGAGCAGAGATAACACAGTACCGGGAGTGGAGGCAGGCTTATACACGGACACTGAGCAGAGATCGCACAGTAACGGGAGTGGGGGAGTGGAGGCAGGCTGGTACATGGACACTGACCAGAGATCGCACAGTACTGGGAGTGGAGGCAGGCTGGTACACGGACACTGAGCAGAGATAACACAGTACTGGGAGTGGAGGCAGGCTGGTACATGGACACTGACCAGAGATCGCACAGTACCGGGAGTGGAGGCAGGCTGGTACACGGACACTGAGCAGAGATAACACAGTACTGGGAGTGGAGGCAGGCTGGTACACTGACAATAACCAGAGATCACACAGTACCGGGAGTGGAGGCAGGCTGGTACACGGACACTGAGCAGAGATAACACAGTACTGGGAGTGGAGGCAGGCTGGTACACGGACAATAACCAGAGATTACACAGTACCGGGAGTGGAGGCAGGCTGGTACACGGACAATAACCAGAGATTACACAGTACCGGGAGTGGAGGCAGGCTGGTACACGGACACTGAGCAGAGATCACACAGTACCGGGAGTGGAGGCAGGCTGGTACACGGACACTGAGCAGAGATCGCACAGTACCGGGAGTGGGGGAGTGGAGGCAGGCTGGTACACGGAC
The DNA here is from genome assembly GCF_028390025.1 of Pseudophryne corroboree. Taxonomy (NCBI): domain Eukaryota; kingdom Metazoa; phylum Chordata; class Amphibia; order Anura; family Myobatrachidae; genus Pseudophryne; species Pseudophryne corroboree. Next base: position 202,558 of record NW_026970416.1, on the reverse strand, counting down.
AATAACCAGAGATTACACAGTACCGGGAGTGGAGGCAGGCTGGTACACGGACAATAACCAGAGATTACACAGTACCGGTAGTGGAGGCAGGCTTATACACGGACACTGAGCAGAGATCGCACAGTACTGGGAGTGGAGGCAGGCTTATACACGGACACTGAGCAGAGATCGCACAGTACCGGGAGTGGGGGAGTGGAGGCAGGCTGGTACATGGACACTGACCAGAGATCGCACAGTACTGGGAGTGGAGGCAGGCTGGTACACGGACACTGAGCAGAGATAACACAGTACTGGGAGTGGAGGCAGGCTTATACACGGACACTGAGCAGAGATCCACAGTACCGGGAGTGGGGGAGTGGAGGCAGGCTGGTACATGGACACTGAGCAGATATCACACAGTACTGGGAATGGAGGCAGGCTGGTACATGGACACTGACCAGAGATCACACAGTATCGGGAGTGGAGGCAGGCTGGTACACGGACACTGACCAGAGATCACACAGTATCGGGAGTGGAGGCAGGCTGGTACACGGACAATAACCAGAGATCACACAGTACCGGGAGTGGAGGCAGGCTGGTACACGGACACTGAGCAGAGATCACACAGTATCGGGAGTGGAGGCAGGCTGGTACACGGACAATAACCAGAGATCACACAGTAACGGGAGTGGAGGCAGGCTGGTACATGGACACTGAGCAGAGATCGCACAGTACCGGGAGAGGAGGCAGGCTGGTACATGGAGACTGAGCAGAGATAACACAGTACCGGGAGTGGAGGCAGGCTGGTACATGGACACTGACCAGAGATTACACAGTACTGGGAGTGGAGGCAGGCTGGTACATGGAGACTGAGCAGAGATAACACAGTACTGGGAGTGGAGGCAGGCTGGTACACGGACAATAACCAGAGATCACACAGTACCGGGAGTGGAGGCAGGCTGGTACACGGACACTGAGCAGAGATAACACAGTACTGGGAGTGGAGGCAGGCTGGTACACGGACAATAACCAGAGATTACACAGTACCGGGAGTGGAGGCAGGCTGGTGCACGGACAATAACCAGAGATTACACAGTACCGGGAGTGGAGGCAGGCTGGTACACGGACACTGAGCAGAGATCACACAGTACCGGGAGTGGAGGCAGGCTGGTACACGGACACTGAGCAGAGATAACACAGTACCGGGAGTGGAGGCAGGCTTATACACGGACACTGAGCAGAGATCGCACAGTACTGGGAGTGGAGGCAGGCTTATACACGGACACTGAGCAGAGATCGCACAGTACCGGGAGTGGGGGAGTGGAGGCAGGCTGGTACATGGACACTGACCAGAGATCGCACAGTACTGGGAGTGGAGGCAGGCTGGTACACGGACACTGAGCAGAGATAACACAGTACTGGGAGTGGAGGCAGGCTTATACACGGACACTGAGCAGAGATCGCACAGTACCGGGAGTGGGGGAGTGGAGGCAGGCTGGTACATGGACTCTGAGCAGATATCACACAGTACTGGGAATGGAGGCAGGCTGGTACATGGACACTGACCAGAGATCACACAGTATCGGGAGTGGAGGCAGGCTGGTACACGGACAATAACCAGAGATCACACAGTACCGGGAGTGGAGGCAGGCTGGTACACGGACACTGAGCAGAGATCACACAGTATCGGGAGTGGAGGCAGGCTGGTACACGGACAATAACCAGAGATCACACAGTAACGGGAGTGGAGGCAGGCTGGTACATGGACACTGAGCAGAGATCGCACAGTACCGGGAGAGGAGGCAGGCTGGTACATGGAGACTGAGCAGAGATAACACAGTACCGGGAGTGGAGGCAGGCTGGTACATGGACACTGACCAGAGATTACACAGTACTGGGAGTGGAGGCAGGCTGGTACATGGAGACTGAGCAGAGATAACACAGTACTGGGAGTGGAGGCAGGCTGGTACAGGGACACTGAGCAGAGATCACACAGTATCGGGAGTGGAGGCAGGCTGGTACATGGACACTGAGCAGATATCACACAGTAGCGGGAGTGGAGGCAGGCTGGTACATGGACACTGAGCAGAGATCACACAGTACCGGGAGTGGAGGCAGGCTGGTACATGAACACTGAGCAGAGATAACACAGTACCGGGAGTGGAGGCAGGCTGGGACACGGACACTGACCAGAGATCACACAGTACCGGGTGTGGAGGCAGGCTGGGACACGGACACTGAGCAGAGATAACACAGTACCGGGAGTGGAGGCAGGCTGGTACATGGACACTGACCAGAGATAACACAGTATCGGGAGTGGAGGCAGGCTGGGACACGGACACTGAGCAGAGATAACACAGTACCGGGAGTGGAGGCAGGCTGGTACATGGACACTGACCAGAGATAACACAGTATCGGGAGTGGAGGCAGGCTGGTACACGGACACTGAGCAGAGATAACACAGTATCGGGAGTGGAGGCAGGCTGGTACACGGACACTGAGCAGAGATAACACAGTACTTGGAGTGGAGGCAGGCTGGTACATGGACACTGAGCAGAGATAACACAGTACCGGGAGTGGAGGCAGGCTGGTACACGGAAACTGAGCAGAGATAACACAGTACTGGGAGTGGAGGCAGGCTGGTACATGGACACTGAGCAGAGATAACACAGCACTGGGAGTGGAGGCAGGCTGGTACATGGACACTGACCAGAGATAACACAGTATTGGGAGTGGAGGCAGGCTGGTACATGGACACTGAGCAGAGATCGCACAGTACTGGGAGTGGAGGCAGGCTGGTACATGGACACTGACCAGAGATTACACAGTACCGGGAGTGGAGGCAGGCTGGTACACGGACACTGACCAAAGATCGCACAGTATCGGGAGTGGAGGCAGGCTGGTACACGGCCACTGACCAGAGATCACACAGTATCGGGAGTGGAGGCAGGCTGGTACATGGACACTGAGCAGAGATAACACAGTACTGGGAGTGGAGGCAGGCTGGTACATGGACACTGAGCAGAGATCACACAGTATCGGGAGTGGAGGCAGGCTGGTACACGGACACTGAGCAGAGATAACACAGTACTGGGAGTGGAGACAGGCTGGTACATGGACACTGAGCAGAGATCGCACAGTACTGGGAGTGGAGGCAGGCTGGTACATGGACACTGAGCAGAGATAACACTGTACTGGGAGTGGAGGCAGGCTGGTACATGGACACTGAGCAGAGATCACACAGTACCGGGAGTGGAGGCAGGCTGGTACACGGACACTGAGCTGAGATAACACAGTACTGGGAGTGGAGGCAGGCTGGTACATGGACACTGACCAGAGATCACACAGTACCGGGAGTGGAGGCAGGCTGGTACATGGACACTGAGCAGAGATCACACAGTACTGGGAGTGGAGGCTGGCTGGTACATGGACACTGACCAGAGATCGCACAGTACCGGGAGTGGAGGCAGGCTGGTACATGGACACTGACCAGAGATAACACAGTACCGGGAGTGGAGGCAGGCTGGTACATGGACACTGAGCAGAGATAACACAGTATCGGGAGTGGAGGCAGGCTGGTACATGGACACTGACCAGAGATCGCACAGTACTGGGAGTGGAGGCAGGCTGGTACACGGACACTGAGCAGAGATCACACAGTACTGGGAGTGGAGGCAGGCTGGTACATGGACACTGAGCAGAGATAACACAGCACCGGGAGTGGAGGCAGGCTGGTACACGGACACTGACCAGAGATCACACAGTATCGGGAGTGGAGGCAGGCTGGTACACGGACACTGACCAGAGATCACACAGTATCGGGAGTGGAGGCAGGTTGGTACACGGACACTGACCAGGGAGTGGAGGCAGGCTGGTACATGGACACTGAGCAGAGATTACACAGTACCGGGAGTGGAGGCAGGCTGGTACATGGACACTGAGCAGAGATTACACAGTACCGGGAGTGGAGGCAGGCTGGTACATGGACACTGAGCAGAGATAACACAGTACCGGGAGTGGAGGCAGGCTGGTACACGGACACTGAGCAGAGATAACACAGTACCGGGAGTGGAGGCAGGCTGGTACAAGGACACTGAGCAGAGATAACACAGTACCGGGAGTGGAGGCAGGCTGGTACACGGACACTGAGCAGAGATCGCACAGTACCGGGAGTGGAGGCAGGCTGGTACATGGACACTGAGCAGAGATAACACAGTACCGGGAGTGGAGGCAGGCTTATACACGGACACTGAGCAGAGATCGCACAGTACCGGGAGTGGGGGAGTGGAGGCAGGCTGGTACATGGACACTGACCAGAGATCGCACAGTACTGGGAGTGGAGGCAGGCTGGTACACGGACACTGAGCAGAGATAACACAGTACTGGGAGTGGAGGCAGGCTGGTACATGGACACTGACCAGAGATCGCACAGTACCGGGAGTGGAGGCAGGCTGGTACACGGACACTGAGCAGAGATAACACAGTACTGGGAGTGGAGGCAGGCTGGTACACTGACAATAACCAGAGATCACACAGTACCGGGAGTGGAGGCAGGCTGGTACACGGACACTGAGCAGAGATAACACAGTACTGGGAGTGGAGGCAGGCTGGTACACGGACAATAACCAGAGATTACACAGTACCGGGAGTGGAGGCAGGCTGGTACACGGACAATAACCAGAGATTACACAGTACCGGGAGTGGAGGCAGGCTGGTACACGGACACTGAGCAGAGATCACACAGTACCGGGAGTGGAGGCAGGCTGGTACACGGACACTGAGCAGAGATAACACAGTACCGGTAGTGGAGGCAGGCTTATACACGGACACTGAGCAGAGATCGCACAGTACTGGGAGTGGAGGCAGGCTTATACACGGACACTGAGCAGAGATCGCACAGTACCGGGAGTGGGGGAGTGGAGGCAGGCTGGTACATGGACACTGACCAGAGATCGCACAGTACTGGGAGTGGAGGCAGGCTGGTACACGGACACTGAGCAGAGATAACACAGTACTGGGAGTGGAGGCAGGCTTATACACGGACACTGAGCAGAGATCCACAGTACCGGGAGTGGGGGAGTGGAGGCAGGCTGGTACATGGACACTGAGCAGATATCACACAGTACTGGGAATGGAGGCAGGCTGGTACATGGACACTGACCAGAGATCACACAGTATCGGGAGTGGAGGCAGGCTGGTACACGGACACTGACCAGAGATCACACAGTATCGGGAGTGGAGGCAGGCTGGTACACGGACAATAACCAGAGATCACACAGTACCGGGAGTGGAGGCAGGCTGGTACACGGACACTGAGCAGAGATCACACAGTATCGGGAGTGGAGGCAGGCTGGTACACGGACAATAACCAGAGATCACACAGTAACGGGAGTGGAGGCAGGCTGGTACATGGACACTGAGCAGAGATCGCACAGTACCGGGAGAGGAGGCAGGCTGGTACATGGAGACTGAGCAGAGATAACACAGTACCGGGAGTGGAGGCAGGCTGGTACATGGACACTGACCAGAGATTACACAGTACTGGGAGTGGAGGCAGGCTGGTACATGGAGACTGAGCAGAGATAACACAGTACTGGGAGTGGAGGCAGGCTGGTACAGGGACACTGAGCAGAGATCGCACAGTATCGGGAGTGGAGGCAGGCTGGTACATGGACACTGAGCAGATATCACACAGTACCGGGAGTGGAGGCAGGCTGGGACACGGACACTGAGCAGAGATAACACAGTACCGGGAGTGGAGGCAGGCTGGTACATGGACACTGACCAGAGATAACACAGTACCGGGAGTGGAGGCAGGCTGGGACACGGACACTGAGCAGAGATAACACAGTACCGGGAGTGGAGGCAGGCTGGTACATGGACACTGACCAGAGATAACACAGTATCGGGAGTGGAGGCAGGCTGGTACACGGACACTGAGCAGAGATAACACAGTATCGGGAGTGGAGGCAGGCTGGTACACGGACACTGAGCAGAGATAACACAGTACTGGGAGTGGAGGCAGGCTGGTACACGGACACTGACCAGAGATCACACAGTACTGGGAGTGGAGGCAGGCTGGTACATGGACACTGAGCAGAGATAACACAGTACTGGGAGTGGAGGCAGGCTGGTACATGGACACTGAGCAGAGATCACACAGTACTGGGAGTGGAGGCAGGCTGGTACATGGACACTGACCAGAGATCACACAGTACCGGGAGTGGAGGCAGGCTGGTACACGGACACTGACCAGAGATCACACAGTACTGGGAGTGGAGGCAGGCTGGTACATGGACACTGAGCAGAGATAACACAGTACTGGGAGTGGAGGCAGCCTGGTACACGGACACTGAGCAGAGATCACACAGTACTGGGAGTGGAGGCAGGCTGGTACATGGACACTGAGCAGAGATAACACAGTACCGGGAGTGGAGGCAGGCTGGTACACGGACACTGACCAGAGATCACACAGTACTGGGAGTGGAGGCAGGCTGGTACATGAACACTGAGCAGAGATAACACAGTATTGGGAGTGGAGGCAGGCTGGTACACGGACACTGACCAGAGATCACACAGTACAGGGAGTGGAGGCAGGCTGGTACACGGACACTGAGCAGAGATCGCACAGTACCGGGAGTGGAGGCAGGCTGGTACATGGACACTGAGCAGAGATCGCACAGTACCGGGAGAGGAGGCAGGCTGGTACATGGACACTGAGCAGAGATCACACAGTACTGGGAGTGGAGGCAGGCTGGTACACGGACACTGAGCAGAGATCACACAGTACTGGGAGTGGAGGCAGGCTGGTACATGGACACTGAGCAGAGATTACACAGTACCGGGAGTGGAGGCAGGCTGGTACACGGACACTGACCAGAGATAACACAGTACCGGGAGTGGAGGCAGGCTGGTACATGGACACTGACCAAAGATCGCACAGTACTGGGAGTGGAGGCAGGCTGGTACATGGACACTGAGCATAGATAACACAGTACCGGGAGTGGAGGCAGGCTGGGACACGGACACTGAGCAGAGATTACACAGTACTGGGAGTGGAGGCAGGCTGGTACTTGGACACTGACAAGAGATAAAACAGTATCGGGAGTGGAGGCAGGCTGGTACATGGACACTGACCAGAGATTACACAGTACCGGGAGTGGAGGCAGGCTGGTACATGGACACTGACCAGAGATAACACAGTACCGGGAGTGGAGGCAGGCTGGGACACGGACACTGACCAGAGATCACACAGTACCGGGTGTGGAGGCAGGCTGGGACACGGACACTGAGCAGAGATAACACAGTACCGGGAGTGGAGGCAGGCTGGTACATGGACACTGACCAGAGATAACACAGTATCGGGAGTGGAGGCAGGCTGGTACACGGACACTGAGCAGAGATAACACAGTATCGGGAGTGGAGGCAGGCTGGTACACGGACACTGAGCAGAGATAACACAGTACTTGGAGTGGAGGCAGGCTGGTACACGGACACTGAGCAGAGATAACACAGTATCGGGAGTGGAGGCAGGCTGGTACACGGACACTGAGCAGAGATAACACAGTACTTGGAGTGGAGGCAGGCTGGTACACGGACACTGAGCAGAGATAACACAGTACCGGGAGTGGAGGCAGGCTGGTACACGGAAACTGAGCAGAGATAACACAGTACTGGGAGTGGAGGCAGGCTGGTACATGGACACTGAGCAGAGATAACACAGCACTGGGAGTGGAGGCAGGCTGGTACATGGACACTGACCAGAGATAACACAGTATTGGGAGTGGAGGCAGGCTGGTACATGGACACTGAGCAGAGATCGCACAGTACTGGGAGTGGAGGCAGGCTGGTACATGGACACTGACCAGAGATTACACAGTACCGGGAGTGGAGGCAGGCTGGTACACGGACACTGACCAAAGATCGCACAGTATCGGGAGTGGAGGCAGGCTGGTACACGGCCACTGACCAGAGATCACACAGTATCGGGAGTGGAGGCAGGCTGGTACATGGACACTGAGCAGAGATAACACAGTACTGGGAGTGGAGGCAGGCTGGTACATGGACACTGAGCAGAGATCACACAGTACCGGGAGTGGAGGCAGGCTGGTACACGGACACTGAGCAGAGATAACACAGTACTGGGAGTGGAGACAGGCTGGTACATGGACACTGAGCAGAGATCGCACAGTACTGGGAGTGGAGGCAGGCTGGTACATGGACACTGAGCAGAGATAACACTGTACTGGGAGTGGAGGCAGGCTGGTACATGGACACTGAGCAGAGATCACACAGTACCGGGAGTGGAGGCAGGCTGGTACACGGACACTGAGCAGAGATAACACAGTACTGGGAGTGGAGGCAGGCTGGTACATGGACACTGACCAGAGATCACACAGTACCGGGAGTGGAGGCAGGCTGGTACATGGACACTGAGCAGAGATCACACAGTACTGGGAGTGGAGGCTGGCTGGTACATGGACACTGACCAGAGATCGCACAGTACCGGGAGTGGAGGCAGGCTGGTACATGGACACTGACCAGAGATAACACAGTACCGGGAGTGGAGGCAGGCTGGTACATGGACACTGAGCAGAGATAACACAGTATCGGGAGTGGAGGCAGGCTGGTACATGGACACTGACCAGAGATCGCACAGTACTGGGAGTGGAGGCAGGCTGGTACACGGACACTGAGCAGAGATCACACAGTACTGGGAGTGGAGGCAGGCTGGTACATGGACACTGAGCAGAGATAACACAGCACCGGGAGTGGAGGCAGGCTGGTACACGGACACTGACCAGAGATCACACAGTATCGGGAGTGGAGGCAGGCTGGTACACGGACACTGACCAGAGATCACACAGTATCGGGAGTGGAGGCAGGTTGGTACACGGACACTGACCAGGGAGTGGAGGCAGGCTGGTACATGGACACTGAGCAGAGATTACACAGTACCGGGAGTGGAGGCAGGCTGGTACATGGACACTGAGCAGAGATTACACAGTACCGGGAGTGGAGGCAGGCTGGTACATGGACACTGAGCAGAGATAACACAGTACCGGGAGTGGAGGCAGGCTGGTACACGGACACTGAGCAGAGATAACACAGTACCGGGAGTGGAGGCAGGCTGGTACAAGGACACTGAGCAGAGATAACACAGTACCGGGAGTGGAGGCAGGCTGGTACACGGACACTGAGCAGAGATCGCACAGTACCGGGAGTGGAGGCAGGCTGGTACATGGACACTGAGCAGAGATAACACAGTACCGGGAGTGGAGGCAGGCTTATACACGGACACTGAGCAGAGATCGCACAGTACCGGGAGTGGGGGAGTGGAGGCAGGCTGGTACATGGACACTGACCAGAGATCGCACAGTACTGGGAGTGGAGGCAGGCTGGTACACGGACACTGAGCAGAGATAACACAGTACTGGGAGTGGAGGCAGGCTGGTACATGGACACTGACCAGAGATCGCACAGTACCGGGAGTGGAGGCAGGCTGGTACACGGACACTGAGCAGAGATAACACAGTACTGGGAGTGGAGGCAGGCTGGTACACGGACACTGAGCAGAGATAACACAGTACTGGGAGTGGAGGCAGGCTGGTACATGGACACTGACCAGAGATCACACAGTACCGGGAGTGGAGGCAGGCTGGTACATGGACACTGAGCAGAGATCACACAGTACTGGGAGTGGAGGCTGGCTGGTACATGGACACTGACCAGAGATCGCACAGTACCGGGAGTGGAGGCAGGCTGGTACATGGACACTGACCAGAGATAACACAGTACCGGGAGTGGAGGCAGGCTGGTACATGGACACTGAGCAGAGATAACACAGTATCGGGAGTGGAGGCAGGCTGGTACATGGACACTGACCAGAGATCGCACAGTACTGGGAGTGGAGGCAGGCTGGTACACGGACACTGAGCAGAGATCACACAGTACTGGGAGTGGAGGCAGGCTGGTACATGGACACTGAGCAGAGATAACACAGCACCGGGAGTGGAGGCAGGCTGGTACACGGACACTGACCAGAGATCACACAGTATCGGGAGTGGAGGCAGGCTGGTACACGGACACTGACCAGAGATCACACAGTATCGGGAGTGGAGGCAGGTTGGTACACGGACACTGACCAGGGAGTGGAGGCAGGCTGGTACATGGACACTGAGCAGAGATTACACAGTACCGGGAGTGGAGGCAGGCTGGTACATGGACACTGAGCAGAGATTACACAGTACCGGGAGTGGAGGCAGGCTGGTACATGGACACTGAGCAGAGATAACACAGTACCGGGAGTGGAGGCAGGCTGGTACACGGACACTGAGCAGAGATAACACAGTACCGGGAGTGGAGGCAGGCTGGTACAAGGACACTGAGCAGAGATAACACAGTACCGGGAGTGGAGGCAGGCTGGTACACGGACACTGAGCAGAGATCGCACAGTACCGGGAGTGGAGGCAGGCTGGTACATGGACACTGAGCAGAGATAACACAGTAACGGGAGTGGAGGCAGGCTTATACACGGACACTGAGCAGAGATCGCACAGTACCGGGAGTGGGGGAGTGGAGGCAGGCTGGTACATGGACACTGACCAGAGATCGCACAGTACTGGGAGTGGAGGCAGGCTGGTACACGGACACTGAGCAGAGATAACACAGTACTGGGAGTGGAGGCAGGCTGGTACATGGACACTGACCAGAGATCGCACAGTACCGGGAGTGGAGGCAGGCTGGTACACGGACACTGAGCAGAGATAACACAGTACTGGGAGTGGAGGCAGGCTGGTACACGGACAATAACCAGAGATCACACAGTACCGGGAGTGGAGGCAGGCTGGTACACGGACACTGAGCAGAGATAACACAGTACTGGGAGTGGAGGCAGGCTGGTACACGGACAATAACCAGAGATTACACAGTACCGGGAGTGGAGGCAGGCTGGTACACGGACAATAACCAGAGATTACACAGTACCGGGAGTGGAGGCAGGCTGGTACACGGACACTGAGCAGAGATCACACAGTACCGGGAGTGGAGGCAGGCTGGTACACGGACACTGAGCAGAGATAACACAGTACCGGTAGTGGAGGCAGGCTTATACACGGACACTGAGCAGAGATCGCACAGTACTGGGAGTGGAGGCAGGCTTATACACGGACACTGAGCAGAGATCGCACAGTACCGGGAGTGGGGGAGTGGAGGCAGGCTGGTACATGGACACTGACCAGAGATCGCACAGTACTGGGAGTGGAGGCAGGCTGGTACACGGACACTGAGCAGAGATAACACAGTACTGGGAGTGGAGGCAGGCTTATACACGGACACTGAGCAGAGATCCACAGTACCGGGAGTGGGGGAGTGGAGGCAGGCTGGTACATGGACACTGAGCAGATATCACACAGTACTGGGAATGGAGGCAGGCTGGTACATGGACACTGACCAGAGATCACACAGTATCGGGAGTGGAGGCAGGCTGGTACACGGACACTGACCAGAGATCACACAGAATCGGGAGTGGAGGCAGGCTGGTACACGGACAATAACCAGAGATCACACAGTACCGGGAGTGGAGGCAGGCTGGTACACGGACACTGAGCAGAGATCACACAGTATCGGGAGTGGAGGCAGGCTGGTACACGGACAATAACCAGAGATCACACAGTAACGGGAGTGGAGGCAGGCTGGTACATGGACACTGAGCAGAGATCGCACAGTACCGGGAGAGGAGGCAGGCTGGTACATGGAGACTGAGCAGAGATAACACAGTACCGGGAGTGGAGGCAGGCTGGTACATGGACACTGACCAGAGATTACACAGTACTGGGAGTGGAGGCAGGCTGGTACATGGAGACTGAGCAGAGATAACACAGTACTGGGAGTGGAGGCAGGCTGGTACAGGGACACTGAGCAGAGATCGCACAGTATCGGGAGTGGAGGCAGGCTGGTACATGGACACTGAGCAGATATCACACAGTACCGGGAGTGGAGGCAGGCTGGTACATGGACACTGAGCAGAGATCACACAGTACCGGGAGTGGAGGCAGGCTGGTACATGAACACTGAGCAGAGATAACACAGTACCGGGAGTGGAGGCAGGCTGGGACACGGACACTGACCAGAGATCACACAGTACCGGGTGTGGAGGCAGGCTGGGACACGGACACTGAGCAGAGATAACACAGTACCGGGAGTGGAGGCAGGCTGGTACATGGACACTGACCAGAGATAACACAGTATCGGGAGTGGAGGCAGGCTGGGACACGGACACTGAGCAGAGATAACACAGTACCGGGAGTGGAGGCAGGCTGGTACATGGACACTGACCAGAGATAACACAGTATCGGGAGTGGAGGCAGGCTGGTACACGGACACTGAGCAGAGATAACACAGTATCGGGAGTGGAGGCAGGCTGGTACACGGACACTGAGCAGAGATAACACAGTACTGGGAGTGGAGGCAGGCTGGTACACGGACACTGACCAGAGATCACACAGTACTGGGAGTGGAGGCAGGCTGGTACATGGACACTGAGCAGAGATAACACAGTACTGGGAGTGGAGGCAGGCTGGTACATGGACACTGAGCAGAGATCACACAGTACTGGGAGTGGAGGCAGGCTGGTACATGGACACTGACCAGAGATCACACAGTACCGGGAGTGGAGGCAGGCTGGTACACGGACACTGACCAGAGATCACACAGTACTGGGAGTGGAGGCAGGCTGGTACATGGACACTGAGCAGAGATAACACAGTACTGGGAGTGGAGGCAGCCTGGTACACGGACACTGAGCAGAGATCACACAGTACTGGGAGTGGAGGCAGGCTGGTACATGGACACTGAGCATAGATAACACAGTACCGGGAGTGGAGGCAGGCTGGGACACGGACACTGAGCAGAGATTACACAGTACTGGGAGTGGAGGCAGGCTGGTACTTGGACACTGACAAGAGATAAAACAGTATCGGGAGTGGAGGCAGGCTGGTACATGGACACTGACCAGAGATTACACAGTACCGGGAGTGGAGGCAGGCTGGTACATGGACACTGACCAGAGATAACACAGTATTGGGAGTGGAGGCAGGCTGGTACACGGACACTGACCAGAGATCACACAGTACAGGGAGTGGAGGCAGGCTGGTACACGGACACTGAGCAGAGATCGCACAGTACCGGGAGTGGAGGCAGGCTGGTACATGGACACTGAGCAGAGATCGCACAGTACCGGGAGAGGAGGCAGGCTGGTACATGGACACTGAGCAGAGATCACACAGTACTGGGAGTGGAGGCAGGCTGGTACACGGACACTGAGCAGAGATCACACAGTACTGGGAGTGGAGGCAGGCTGGTACATGGACACTGAGCAGAGATTACACAGTACCGGGAGTGGAGGCAGGCTGGTACACGGACACTGACCAGAGATAACACAGTACCGGGAGTGGAGGCAGGCTGGTACATGGACACTGACCAAAGATCGCACAGTACTGGGAGTGGAGGCAGGCTGGTACATGGACACTGAGCAGAGATAACACAGTATCGGGAGTGGAGGCAGGCTGGTACATGGACACTGAGCATAGATAACACAGTACCGGGAGTGGAGGCAGGCTGGGACACGGACACTGAGCAGAGATTACACAGTACTGGGAGTGGAGGCAGGCTGGTACTTGGACACTGACAAGAGATAAAACAGTATCGGGAGTGGAGGCAGGCTGGTACATGGACACTGACCAGAGATTACACAGTACCGGGAGTGGAGGCAGGCTGGTACATGGACACTGACCAGAGATAACACAGTACCGGGAGTGGAGGCAGGCTGGGACACGGACACTGAGCAGAGATTACACAGTACTGGGAGTGGAGGCAGGCTGGTACACGGACACTGAGCAGAGATTACACAGTACCGGGAGTGGAGGCAGGCTGGTACATGGACACTGAGCAGAGATTACACAGTACCGGGAGTGGAGGCAGGCTGGTACACGGACACTGAGCAGAGATTACACAGTACCGGGAGTGGAGGCAGGCTGGTACACGGACACTGAGCAGAGATTACACAGTACCGGGAGTGGAGGCAGGCTGGTACATGGACACTGAGCAGAGATTACACAGTACCGGGAGTGGAGGCAGGCTGGTACATGGACACTGAGCAGAGATTATACAGTACCGGGAGTGGAGGCAGGCTGGTACACGGACACTGAGCAGAGATAACACAGTATCGGGAGTGGAGGCAGGCTGGTACATGGACACTGAGCAGAGATAACACAGTACTGGGAGTGGAGGCAGGCTGGTACATGGACACTGACCAGAGATCGCACAGTATTGGGAGTGGAGGCAGGCTGGTACATGGACACTGAGCAGAGATCGCACAGTACTGGGAGTGGAGGCAGGCTGGTACATGGACACTGACCAGAGATTACACAGTACCGGGAGTGGAGGCAGGCTGGTACATGGACACTGAGCAGAGATCACACAGTATCGGGAGTGGAGGCAGGCTGGTACACGGCCACTGACCAGAGATCACACAGTATCGGGAGTGGAGGCAGGCTGGTACATGGACACTGAGCAGAGATAACACAGTACTGGGAGTGGAGGCAGGCTGGTACATGGACACTGAGCAGAGATCACACAGTACCGGGAGTGGAGGCAGGCTGGTACATGGACACTGAGCAGAGATCACACAGTACCAGGAGTGGAGGCAGGCTGGTACATGGACACTGAGCAGAGATAACACAGTACCAGGAGTGGAGGCAGGCTGGTACATGGACACTGAGCAGGGAGTGGAGGCAGGCTGGTACATGGACACTGAGCAGAGATTACACAGTACCGGGAGTGGAGGCAGGCTGGTACATGGACACTGAGCAGAGATTACACAGTACCGGGAGTGGAGGCAGGCTGGTACATGGACACTGAGCAGAGATAACACAGTACCGGGAGTGGAGGCAGGCTGGTACACGGACACTGAGCAGAGATAACACAGTACCGGGAGTGGAGGCAGGCTGGTACATGGACACTGAGCAGAGATAACACAGTATCGGGAGTGGAGGCAGGCTGGTACATGGACACTGAGCAGAGATAACACAGTACCGGGAGTGGAGGCAAGCTGGTACACGGACACTGAGCAGAGATCGCACAGTACCGGGAGTGGGGGAGTGGAGGCAGGCTGGTACATGGACACTGACCAGAGATCGCACAGTACTGGGAGTGGAGGCAGGCTGGTACACGGACACTGAGCAGAGATAACACAGTACTGGGAGTGGAGGCAGGCTGGTACATGGACACTGACCAGAGATCGCACAGTACCAGGAGTGGAGGCAGGCTGGTACACGGAAACTGAGCAGAGATAACACAGTACTGGGAGTGGAGGCAGGCTGGTACATGGACACTGAGCAGAGATCACACAGTACCGGGAGTGGAAGCAGGCTGGTACACGGACACTGAGCAGAGATAACACAGTACTGGGAGTGGAGACAGGCTGGTACATGGACACTGACCAGAGATCACACAGTACCGGGAGTGGAGGCAGGCTGGTACATGGACACTGAGCAGAGATCACACAGTACTGGGAGTGGAGGCAGGCTGGTGCATGGACACTGACCAGAGATCGCACAGTACCGGGAGTGGAGGCAGGCTGGTACATGGACACTGACCAGAGATAACACAGTACCGGGAGTGGAGGCAGGCTGGTACATGAACACTGAGCAGAGATAACACAGTATCGGGAGTGGAGGCAGGCTGGTACATGGACACTGACCAGAGATCGCACAGTACTGGGAGTGGAGGCAGGCTGGTACACGGACACTGAGCAGAGATCACACAGTACCGGGAGTGGAGGCAGGCTGGTACACGGACACTGACCAGAGATCACACAGTATCGGGAGTGGAGGCAGGCTGGTACACGGACACTGACCAGAGATCACACAGTATCGGGAGTGGAGGCAGGTTGGTACACGGACACTGACCAGGGAGTGGAGGCAGGCTGGTACATGGACACTGAGCAGAGATTACACAGTACCGGGAGTGGAGGCAGGCTGGTACATGGACACTGAGCAGAGATTACACAGTACCGGGAGTGGAGGCAGGCTGGTACATGGACACTGAGCAGAGATAACACAGTACCGGGAGTGGATGCAGGCTGGTACACGGACACTGAGCAGAGATAACACAGTACCGGGAGTGGAGGCAGGCTGGTACAAGGACACTGAGCAGAGATAACACAGTACCGGGAGTGGAGGCAGGCTGGTACACGGACACTGAGCAGAGATCGCACAGTACCGGGAGTGGGGGAGTGGAGGCAGGCTGGTACATGGACACTGACCAGAGATCGCACAGTACTGGGAGTGGAGGCAGGCTGGTACACGGACACTGAGCAGAGATAACACAGTACTGGGAGTGGAGGCAGGCTGGTACATGGACACTGACCAGAGATCGCACAGTACCGGGAGTGGAGGCAGGCTGGTACACGGACACTGAGCAGAGATAACACAGTACTGGGAGTGGAGGCAGGCTGGTACACGGACAATAACCAGAGATTACACAGTACCGGGAGTGGAGGCAGGCTGGTACACGGACAATAACCAGAGATTACACAGTACCGGGAGTGGAGGCAGGCTGGTACACGGACACTGAGCAGAGATCACACAGTACCGGGAGTGGAGGCAGGCTGGTACACGGACACTGAGCAGAGATAACACAGTACCGGGAGTGGAGGCAGGCTGGTACACGGACACTGAGCAGAGATAACACAGTACTGGGAGTGGAGGCAGGCTGGTACATGGACACTGACCAGAGATCGCACAGTACTGGGAGTGGAGGCAGGCTGGTACACGGACACTGAGCAGAGATAACACAGTACTGGGAGTGGAGGCAGGCTGGTACATGGACACTGACCAGAGATCGCACAGTACTGGGAGTGGAGGCAGGCTGGTACACGGACACTGAGCAGAGATAACACAGTACTGGGAGTGGAGGCAGGCTGGTACATGGACACTGACCAGAGATCGCACAGTACTGGGAGTGGAGGCAGGCTGGTACATGGACACTGAGCAGAGATCACACAGTATCGGGAGTGGAGGCAGGCTGGTACACGGACACTGACCAGAGATCACACAGTATCGGGAGTGGAGGCAGGCTGGTACACGGACAATAACCAGAGATCACACAGTAACGGGAGTGGAGGCAGGCTGGTACATGGACACTGAGCAGAGATAACACAGTACCGGGAGAGGAGGCAGGCTGGTACATGGACACTGAGCAGAGATCGCACAGTACCGGGAGAGGAGGCAGGCTGGTACATGGAGACTGAGCAGAGATAACACAGTACTGGGAGTGGAGGCAGGCTGGTACATGGACACTGAGCAGAGATTACACAGTATCGGGAGAGGAGGCAGGCTGGGACACGGACACTGACCAGAGATCACACAGTACCGGGAGTGGAGGCAGGCTGGTACACGGACACTGAGCAGAGATCGCACAGTACCGGGAGTGGAGGCAGGCTGGTACACGGACACTGAGCAGAGATAACACAGTACCGGGAGTGGAGGCAGGCTGGTACATGGACACTGAGCAGAGATCGCACAGTACCGGGAGTGGAGGCAGGCTGGTACACGGACACTGAGCAGAGATAACACAGTACCGGGAGTGGAGGCAGGCTGGTACATGAACACTGAGCAGAGATTTCACAGTACCGGGAGTGGAGGCAGTCTGGTACATGGACACTGAGCAGAGATCGCACAGTACCGGGAGTGGAGGCAGGCTGGTACATGGACACTGAGCAGAGATCGCACAGTATCGGGAGTGGAGGTAGGCTGGTACACGGACACTGAGCAGAGATAACACAGTACCGGGAGTGGAGGCAGGCTGGTACATGAACACTGAGCAGAGATAACACAGTACCGGGAGTGGAGGCAGGCTGGTACACGGACACTGAGCAGAGATCACACAGTATCGGGAGTGGAGGCAGGCTGGTACATGGACACTGAGCAGAGATTACACAGTATCGGGAGTGGAGGCAGGCTGGTACACGGACACTGAGCAGAGCTCGCACAGTATCGGGAGTGGAGGCAGGCTGGTACACGGACACTGAGCAGAGATCACACAGTACCGGGTGTGGAGGCAAGCTGGTACATGGACACTGAGCAGAGATAACACAGTACCGGGAGTGGAGGCAGGCTGGTACATGGACACTGAGCAGAGATAACACAGTACTGGGAGTGGAGGCAGGCTGGTACACGGACACTGAGCAGAGATAACACAGTACTGGGAGTGGAGGCAGGCTGGGACACGGACACTGACCAGAGATCACACAGTACCGGGTGTGGAGGCAAGCTGGTACATGGACACTGAGCAGAGATAACACAGTACTGGGAGTGGAGGCAGGCTGGTACATGGACACTGAGCAGAGATAACACAGTATCGGGAGTGGAGGCAGGCTGGGACACGGACACTGAGCAGAGATAACACAGTACCGGGAGTGGAGGCAGGCTGGTACACGGACACTGATCAGAGATAACACAGTATCGGGAGTGGAGGCAGGCTGGTACACGGACACTGACCAGGGAGTGGAGGCAGGCTGGTACACGGACACTGAGCAGAGATAACACAGTACTGGGAGTGGAGGCAGGCTGGTACACGGACACTGACCAGAGATCACACAGTACTGGGAGTGGAGGCAGGCTGGTACATGGACACTGAGCAGAGATCGCACAGTACCGGGAGAGGAGGCAGGCTGGTACATGGACACTGAGCAGAGATCACACAGTACTGGGAGTGGAGGCAGGCTGGTACATGGACACTGAGCAGAGATCACACAGTACTGGGAGTGGAGGCAGGCTGGTACATGGACACTGAGCAGAGATAACACAGTACTGGGAGTGGAGGCAGGCTGGTACATGGACACTGGACAGAGATCACACAGTACTGGGAGTGGAGGCAGGCTGGTACATGGACACTGAGCAGAGATAACACAGTACTGGGAGTGGAGGCAGGCTGGTACATGGACACTGACCAGAGATCACACAGTACCGGGAGTGGAGGCAGGCTGGTACACGGACACTAAGCAGAGATAACACAGTAACGGGAGTGGAGGCAGGCTGGTACATGGATACTGACCAGGGAGTGGAGGCAGGCTGGTACACGGACACTGACCAGGGAGTGGAGGCAGGCTGGTACACGGACACTGACCAGGGAGTGGAGGCAGGCTGGTACACGGACACTGACCAGGGAGTGGAGGCAGGCTGGTACACGGACACTGACCAGGGAGTGGAGGCAGGCTGGTACACGGACACTGACCAGAGATCGCACAGTACTGGGAGTGGAGGCAGGCTGGTACACGGACCCTGACCAGGGAGTGGAGGCAGGCTGGTACACGGACACTGACCAGGGAGTGGAGGCAGGCTGGTACACGGACACTGACCAGGGAGTGGAGGCAGGCTGGTACATGGACAATGACCAGAGATCGCACAGTATCGGGAGTGGAGGCAGGCTGGTACATGGACACTGAGCAGAGATTACACAGTATCGGGAGTGGAGGCAGGCTGGTACATGGACACTGAGCAGAGATAACACAGTACCGGGAGTGGAGGCAGGCTGGTACACGGACACTGACCAAAGATCGCACAGTATCTGGAGTGGAGGCAGGCTGGTACACGGACACTGAGCAGAGATCACACAGTACTGGGAGTGGAGGCAGGCTGGTACATGGACACTGACCAGAGATTACACAGTACCGGGAGTGGAGGCAGGCTGGTACATGGACACTGAGCAGAGATAACACAGTACCGGGAGTGGAGGCAGGCTGGTACATGGACACTGACCAGAGATCACACAGTATCGGGAGTGGAGGCAGGCTGGTACATGGACACTGAGCAGTGATCACACAGTACTGGAAGTGGAGGCAGGCTGGTACATGGACACTGACCAGAGATCACACAGTATCGGGAGTGGAGGCAGGCTGGTACATGGACACTGAGCAGAGATCACACAGTACTGGGAGTGGAGGCAGGCTGGTACATGGACACTGACCAGAGATCGCACAGTACCGGGAGTGGAGGCAGGCTGGTATATGGACACTGACCAGAGATCACACAGTACCGGGAGTGGAGGCAGGCTGGTACATGGACACTGAGCAGAGATAACACAGTATTGGGAGTGGAGGCAGGCTGGTACACGGACACTGACCAGAGATAACACAGTATTGGGAGTGGAGGCAGGCTGGTACATGGACACTGAGCAGAGATCGCACAGTACTGGGAGTGGAGGCAGGCTGGTACATGGACACTGACCAGAGATCGCACAGTACCGGGAGTAGAGGCAGGCTGGTACATGGACACTGAGCAGAGATAACACAGTACCGGGAGTGGAGGCAGGCTGGTACACGGACACTGACAAAAGATCGCACAGTATCGGGAGTGGAGGCAGGCTGGTACACGGACACTGAGCAGAGATCACACAGTACTGGGAGTGGAGGCAGGCTGGTACATGGACACTAAGCAGAGATCACACAGTACTGGGAGTGGAGGCAGGCTGGTACATGGACACTGAGCAGAGATAACACAGTACTGGGAGTGGAGGCAGGCTGGTACACGAACACTGACCAGAGATCACACAGTATCGGGAGTGGAGGCAGGCTGGTACATGGACACTGAGCAGAGATAACACAGTACTGGGAGTGGAGGCAGGCTGGTACACGGACACTGACCAGAGATCGCACAGTATCGGGAGTGGAGGCAGGCTGGTACATGAACACTGACCAGGGAGTGGAGGCAGGCTGGTGCATGGACACTGAGCAGAGATTACACAGTACCGGGAGTGGAGGCAGGCTGGTACATGGACACTGAGCAGAGATCGCACAGTATTGGGAGTGGAGGCAGGCTGGTACATGGACACTGAGCAGAGATCACACAGTACTGGGAGTGGAGGCAGGCTGGTACATGGACACTGAGCAGATATCACACAGTACTGGGAGTGGAGGCAGGCTGGTACACGGACACTGACCAGGGAGTGGAGGCAGGCTGGTACACGGACACTGACCAGGGAGTGGAGGCAGGCTGGTACATGGACACTGACCAGAGATCGCACAGTATTGGGAGTGGAGGCAGGCTGGTACATGGACACTGAGCAGAGATCACACAGTACTGGGAGTGGAGGCAGGCTGGTACATGGACACTGAGCAGATATCACACAGTACTGGGAGTGGAGGCAGGCTGGTACACGGACACTGACCAGGGAGTGGAGGCAGGCTGGTACACGGACACTGACCAGGGAGTGGAGGCAGGCTGGTACACGGACACTGACCAGGGAGTGGAGGCAGGCTGGTACATGGACACTGACCAGAGATCGCACAGTATCGGGAGTGGAGGCAGGCTGGTACACGGACACTGACCAGGGAGTGGAGGCAGGCTGGTACATGGACACTGACCAGAGATCGCACAGTATTGGGAGTGGAGGCAGGCTGGTACATGGACACTGAGCAGAGATCGCACAGTATCGGGAGTGGAGGCAGTCTGGTACACGGACCCTGACCAGGGAGTGGAGGCAGGCTGGTACACGGACACTGACCAGGGAGTGGAGGCAGGCTGGTACACGGACACTGACCAGGGAGTGGAGGCAGGCTGGTACATGGACACTGACCAGAGATCGCACAGTATTGGGAGTGGAGGCAGGCTGGTACATGGACACTGAGCAGAGATCGCACAGTATTGGGAGTGGAGGCAGGCTGGTACATGGACACTGACCAGAGATCGCACAGTATCGGGAGTGGAGGCAGTCTGGTACACGGACACTGACCAGGAAGTGGAGGCAGGCTGGTACACGGACACTGACCAGGGAGTGGAGGCAGGCTGGTACACGGACCCTGACCAGGGAGTGGAGGCAGGCTGGTACACGGACACTGACCAGGGAGTGGAGGCAGGCTGGTACACGGACACTGACCAGGGAGTGGAGGCAGGCTGGTACATGGACACTGACCAGAGATCGCACAGTATTGGGAGTGGAGACAGGCTGGTACACGGACACTGACCAGAGATCGCACAGTATCGGGAGTGGAGGCAGTCTGGTACACGGACCCTGACCAGGGAGTGGAGGCAGGCTGGTACACGGACACTGACCAGGGAGTGGAGGCAGGCTGGTACACGGACACTGACCAGGGAGTGGAAGGGGTAAAGTTGCGGCAGTCAGTTCTAGCGTTCCGCTGTTTTCCCATTCCACGCTGTATATAGAGAGTATATGCCCTGCGGGAAGAGGAGGACGATGGTCAGTTACAGTTTGGTGCAGTGAGAAGCAGGAGGAGAAGTTTAGTAAATTCTGTGATACTGATAATGACTGGTGATTTGTGAGTTCACATTAGAAGATGAAAGTCGCAGTTTCCCTCCAGTCCAGTCCGCTGTGGATTTGTGTAAGCGCAATGATTCTTATCACGGCGGGTAATCTCGCTGCTCCGCGCGGTCTGCTGTAACTGTTCACTTTCACTCTGCTGTACACAGTGGGGTTTCCTATTGATTTCTGTATTTTGTACCTTAGCTCTGAACAGACTCCTGAGGCTTCATCTTTACCACACGCTCGTCTCTCTTCTGAAAGGGACGCACAGCGCAGATGGTGCTTAATCTGCTATTGATGTCCCCGAGAACATGTCTAAAGACGGAGGCAGAATTTAGTAACTTGCTGTGTTCTAAGTATTGTGTCCTTGAACTGATATGAGAGAAAAGGCTCCAGTTGTATGTGCACAATATCCACTATTACTATGTAACATACATCAATAGGTACTCACCTGTGTGCCCCCTTTCCACAGGCGTTACATGTATCACTGAGGGGCTAGATCATACAACACCTAGTATTACTATGTAACATACATCCCTAGACACGGACCATGCAGCCCCTCACCACAGGTGTTACACGCATCCCTCAGGGGCCACATCATACAACACCTAGTGTTACTATGTAACATATATCCCTAGACACGGACCATGCAGCCCTCACCACAGGTGTTACACGTATCTCTCAGGGACTAGATCATACAACACCTAGTGTTACTATGTAACATACATCCCTAGACACGGACCATGCAGCCCCTCACCACAGGTGTTACACGTATCTCTCAGGGGCCAAATCATACAACACCTAGTGTTACTATGTAACATACATCCCTAGACACGGACCATGCAGCCCCTTACCATAGGTGTTACACGTATCTCTCAGGGACTAGATCATACAACACCCAGTGTTACTATGTAACATACATCCCTAGACACAGACCATGCAGCCCCTCACCACAGGTGTTACACGTATCTCTCAGGGACTAGATCATACAACACCTAGTGTTACTATGTAACATACATCCCTAGACACGGACCATGCAGCCCCTCACCACAGGTGTTACACGTATCTCTCAGGGACTAGATAATACAACACCTAGTGTTACTATGTAATATACATCCCTAGACACGGACCATGCAGCCCCTCACCACAGGTGTTACACGTATCTCTCAGGGAATAGATCATACAACACCTATTGTTACTATGTAACATACATCCCTAGACACGGACCATGCAGCCCCTCACCACAGGCGTTACACGTATCTCTCAGGGAATAGATCATACAACACCTATTGTTACTATGTAACATACATCCCTAGACACGGACCATGCAGCCCCTCACCACAGGTGTTACACGTATCTCTCAGGGGCCAAATCATACAACACCTAGTGTTACTATGTAACATACATCCCTAGACACGGACCATGCAGCCCCTCACCACAGGTGTTACACGTATCTCTCAGGGACTAGATAATACAACACCTAGTGTTACTATGTAATATACATCCCTAGACACGGACCATGCAGCCCCTCACCACAGGTGTTACACTTATCTCTCAGGGACTAGATCATACAACACCTAGTGTTACTATGTAACATACATCCCTAGACACGGACCATGCAGCCCCTCACCACAGGCGTTACACGTATCTCTCAGGGAATAGATCATACAACACCTATTGTTACTATGTAACATACATCCCTAGACACGGACCATGCAGCCCCTCACCACAGGTGTTACACGTATCTCTCAGGGGCCAAATCATACAACACCTAGTGTTACTATGTAACATACATCCCTAGACACGGACCATGCAGCCCCTTACCATAGGTGTTACACGTATCTCTCAGGGACTAGATCATACAACACCCAGTGTTACTATGTAACATACATCCCTAGACACGGACCATGAAGCCCCTCAACACAGGTGTTACACGTATCTCTCAGGGACTAGATCATACAACACCTAGTATTACTATGTAACATACATCCCTAGACACGGACCATGCAGCCCCTCACCACAGGTGTTACACGTATCTCTCAGGGGCCACATCATACAACACCTAGTGTTACTATGTAACATACATCCCTAGACACGGACCATGCAGCCCCTCACCACAGGTGTTACACGTATCTCTCAGGGGCTAGATCATACAACACCTAGTGTTACTATGTAACATACATACCTAGACACGGACCATGCAGCCCCTCACCACAGGTGTTACACGTATCTCTCAGGGGCCACATCATACAACACCTAGTGTTACTATGTAACATACATTTCTAGACACGGACCATGCAGCCCCTTACCACAGGTGTTACACGTATCTCTCAGGGACTAGATCATACAACACCTAGTGTTACTATGTAACATACATCCCTAGACACGGAACATGCAGCCCCTCACCACAGGTGTTACACGTATCTCTCAGGGGCCACATCATACAACACCTAGTGTAACTATGTAACATACATCCCTAGACACGGACCATGCAGCCCCTCACCACAGGTGTTACACGTATCTCTCAGGGACTAGATAATACTACACCTAGTGTTACTATGTAACATACATCCCTAGACACGGACCATGCAGCCCCTCACCACAGGTGTTACACGTATCTCTCAGGGACTAGATCATACAACACCCAGTGTTACTATGTAACATACATCCCTAGACACGGACCATGCAGCCCCTCACCACAGGTGTTACACGCATTTCTCAGGGACTAGATCATACAACACGTGTTACTATGTAACATACATCCCTAGACACGGACCATGCAGCCCCTCACCACAGGTGTTACACGTATCTCTCAGGGACTAGGTCATACAACACCTAGTGTTACTATGTAACATACATCCCTAGACACGGACCATGCAGCCCCTCACCACAGGTGTTACACGTATCTCTCAGGGGCCAAATCATACAACACCTAGTGTTACTATGTAACATACATCCCTAGACACGGACCATGCAGCCCCTTACCATAGGTGTTACACGTATCTCTCAGGGACTAGATCATACAACACCCAGTGTTACTATGTAACATACATCCCTAGACACGGACCATGAAGCCCCTCAACACAGGTGTTACACGTATCTCTCAGGGACTAGATCATACAACACCTAGTATTACTATGTAACATACATCCCTAGACACGGACCATGCAGCCCCTCACCACAGGTGTTACACGTATCTCTCAGGGGCC
This sequence comes from Pseudophryne corroboree, assembly GCF_028390025.1. Classification (NCBI taxonomy): domain Eukaryota; kingdom Metazoa; phylum Chordata; class Amphibia; order Anura; family Myobatrachidae; genus Pseudophryne; species Pseudophryne corroboree. The sequence continues at coordinate 177,050 of NW_026970416.1, read as the reverse complement.
ACATCATACAACACCTAGTGTTACTATGTAACATACATCCCTAGACACGGACCATGCAGCCCCTCACCACAGGTGTTACACGTATCTCTCAGGGGCTAGATCATACAACACCTAGTGTTACTATGTAACATACATACCTAGACACGGACCATGCAGCCCCTCACCACAGGTGTTACACGTATCTCTCAGGGGCCACATCATACAACACCTAGTGTTACTATGTAACATACATTTCTAGACACGGACCATGCAGCCCCTTACCACAGGTGTTACACGTATCTCTCAGGGACTAGATCATACAACACCTAGTGTTACTATGTAACATACATCCCTAGACACGGAACATGCAGCCCCTCACCACAGGTGTTACACGTATCTCTCAGGGGCCACATCATACAACACCTAGTGTAACTATGTAACATACATCCCTAGACACGGACCATGCAGCCCCTCACCACAGGTGTTACACGTATCTCTCAGGGACTAGATAATACTACACCTAGTGTTACTATGTAACATACATCCCTAGACACGGACCATGCAGCCCCTCACCACAGGTGTTACACGTATCTCTCAGGGACTAGATCATACAACACCCAGTGTTACTATGTAACATACATCCCTAGACACGGACCATGCAGCCCCTCACCACAGGTGTTACACGCATTTCTCAGGGACTAGATCATACAACACGTGTTACTATGTAACATACATCCCTAGACACGGACCATGCAGCCCCTCACCACAGGTGTTACACGTATCTCTCAGGGACTAGGTCATACAACACCTAGTGTTACTATGTAACATACATCCCTAGACACGGACCATACAGCCCCTCACCACAGGTGTTACACGTATCTCTCAGGGACTAGATCATACAACACCTAGTGTTACTATGTAACATACATCCCTAGACACGGACCATGCAGCCCCTCACCACAGGTGTTACACGTATCTCTCAGGGGCCAAATCATACAACACCTAGTGTTACTATGTAACATACATCCATAGACACGGACCATGCAGCCGCTCACCACAGGTGTTACACGTATCTCTCAGGGACTAGATAATACAACACCTAGTGTTACTATGTAACATACATCCCTAGACACGGACCATGCAGCCCCTCACCACAGGTGTTACACGTATCTCTCAGGGACTAGATAATACAACACCTAGTGTTACTATGTAATATACATCCCTAGACACGGACCATGCAGCCCCTCACCACAGGTGTTACACGTATCTCTCAGGGAATAGATCATACAACACCTATTGTTACTATGTAACATACATCCCTAGACACGGACCATGCAGCCCCTCACCACAGGCGTTACACGTATCTCTCAGGGAATAGATCATACAACACCTATTGTTACTATGTAACATACATCCCTAGACACGGACCATGCAGCCCCTCACCACAGGTGTTACACGTATCTCTCAGGGGCCAAGTCATACAACACCTAGTGTTACTATGTAACATACATCCCTAGACACGGACCATGCAGCCCCTCACCACAGGTGTTACACGTATCTCTCAGGGGCCAAATTATACAACACCTAGTGTTACTATGTAACATACATCCATAGACACGGACCATGCAGCCCCTCACCACAGGTGTTACGCGTATCTCTCAGGGACTAGATAATACAACACCTAGTGTTACTATGTAATATACATTCCTAGACACGGACCATGCAGCCCCTCACCACAGGTGTTACACTTATCTCTCAGGGACTAGATAATACAACACCTAGTGTTACTATGTAACATACATCCCTAGACACGGACCATGCAGCCCCTCACCACAGGCGTTACACGTATCTCTCAGGGAATAGATCATACAACACCTATTGTTACTATGTAACATACATCCCTAGACACGGACCATGCAGCCCCTCACCACAGGTGTTACACGTATCTCTCAGGGGCCAAATCATACAACACCTAGTGTTACTATGTAACATACATCCCTAGACACGGACCATGCAGCCCCTTACCATAGGTGTTACACGTATCTCTCAGGGACTAGATCATACAACACCCAGTGTTACTATGTAGCATACATCCCTAGACACGGACCATGCAGCCCCTCACCACAGGTGTTACACGTATCTCTCAGGGACTAGATCATACAACACCTAGTGTTACTATGTAACATACATCCCTAGACACGGACCATGCAGCCCCTCACCACAGGCGTTACACGTATCTCTCAGGGAATAGATCATACAACACCTATTGTTACTATGTAACATACATCCCTAGACACGGACCATGCAGCCCCTCACCACAGGTGTTACACGTATCTCTCAGGGGCCAAATCATACAACACCTAGTGTTACTATGTAACATACATCCCTAGACACGGACCATGCAGCCCCTTACCATAGGTGTTACACGTATCTCTCAGGGACTAGATCATACAACACCCAGTGTTACTATGTAGCATACATCCCTAGACACGGACCATGCAGCCCCTCACCACAGGTGTTACACGTATCTCTCAGGGACTAGATCATACAACACCTAGTGTTACTATGTAACATACATCCCTAGACACGGACCATGCAGCCCCTCACCACAGGTGTTACACGTATCTCTCAGGGACTAGATCATACAACACCCAGTGTTACTATGTAGCATACATCCCTAGACACGGACCATGCAGCCCCTCACCACAGGTGTTACACGTATCTCTCAGGGACTAGATCATACAACACCTAGTGTTACTATGTAACATACATCCCTAGACACGGACCATGCAGCCCCTCACCACAGGTGTTACACGTATCTCTCAGGGACTAGATCATACAACACCTAGTATTACTATGTAACATACATCCCTAGACACGGACCATGCAGCCCCTCACCACAGGTGTTACACGTATCTCTCAGGGGCCAAATCATACAACACCTAGTGTTACTATGTAACATACATCCCTAGACACGGACCATGCAGCCCCTTACCATAGGTGTTACACGTATCTCTCAGGGACTAGATCATACAACACCCAGTGTTACTATGTAACATACATCCCTAGACACGGACCATGCAGCCCCTCACCACAGGTGTTACACGTATCTCTCAGGGACTAGATCATACAACACCTAGTATTACTATGTAACATACATCCCTAGACACGGACCATGCAGCCCCTCACCACAGGTGTTACACGTATCTCTCAGGGACTAGATTATACAACACCTAGTATTACTATGTTACATACATCCCTAGACACGGACCATGCAGCCCCTCACCACAGGTGTTACACGTATCTCTCAGGGGCCACATCATACAACACCTAGTGTTACTATGTAACATACATCCCTAGACACGGACCATGCAGCCCCTCACCACAGGTGTTACACGTATCTCTCAGGGGCTAGATCATACAACACCTAATGTTACTATGTAACATACATACCTAGACACGGACCATGCAGCCCCTCACCACAGGTGTTACACGTATCTCTCAGGGGCCACATCATACAACACCTAGTGTTACTATGTAACATACATCTCTAGATACGGACCATGCAGCCCCTTACCACAGGTGTTACACGTATCTCTCAGGGACTAGATCATACAACACCTAGTGTTACTATGTAACATACATCCCTAGACACGGACCATGCAGCCCCTCACCACAGGTGTTACACGTATCTCTCAGGGGCCACATCATACAACACCTAGTGTAACTATGTAACATACATCCCTAGACACGGACCATGCAGCCCCTCACCACAGGTGTTACACGTATCTCTCAGGGACTAGATCATACAACACCCAGTGTTACTATGTAACATACATCCCTAGACACGGACCATGCAGCCCCTCACCACAGGTGTTACACGCATTTCTCAGGGACTAGATCATAAAACACGTGTTACTATGTAACATACATCCCTAGACACGGACCATGCAGCCCCTCACCACAGGTGTTACACGTATCTCTCAGGGACTAGATCATACAACACCTAGTGTTACTATGTAACATACATCCCTAGACACGGACCATGCAGCCCCTCACCACAGGTGTTACACGTATCTCTCAGGGACTAGATCATACAACACCTAGTGTTACTATGTAACATACATCCCTAGACACGGACCATGCAGCCCCTCACCACAGGTGTTACACGTATCTCTCAGGGGCCACATCATACAACACCTAGTGTTACTATGTAACATACATCCCTAGACACGGACCATGCAGCCCCTCACCACAGGTGTTACACGTATCTCTCAGGGGCTAGATCATACAACACCTAATGTTACTATGTAACATACATACCTAGACACGGACCATGCAGCCCCTCACCACAGGTGTTACACGTATCTCTCAGGGGCCACATCATACAACACCTAGTGTTACTATGTAACATACATCTCTAGATACGGACCATGCAGCCCCTTACCACAGGTGTTACACGTATCTCTCAGGGAGTAGATCATACAACACCTAGTGTTACTATGTAACATACATCCCTAGACACGGACCATGCAGCCCCTCACCACAGGTGTTACACGTATCTCTCAGGGACTAGATAATACAACACCTAGTGTTACTATGTAACATACATCCCTAGACACGGACCATGCAGCCCCTCACCACAGGTGTTACACGTATCTCTCAGGGACTAGATCATACAACACCCAGTGTTACTATGTAACATACATCCCTAGACACGGACCATGCAGCCCCTCACCACAGGTGTTACACGCATTTCTCAGGGACTAGATCATAAAACACGTGTTACTATGTAACATACATCCCTAGACACGGACCATGCAGCCCCTCACCACAGGTGTTACACGTATCTCTCAGGGACTAGATCATACAACACCTAGTGTTACTATGTAACATACATCCCTAGACACGGACCATGCAGCCCCTCACCACAGGTGTTACACGTATCTCTCAGGGACTAGATCATACAACACCTAGTGTTACTATGTAACATACATCCCTAGACACGGACCATGCAGCCCCTCACCACAAGTGTTACACGTATCTCTCAGGGGCCAAATCATACAACACCTAGTGTTACTATGTAACATACATCCATAGACACGGACCATGCAGCCCCTCACCACAGGTGTTACACATATCTCTCAGGGACTAGATAATACAACACCTAGTGTTACTATGTAACATACATCCCTAGACACGGACCATGCAGCCCCTCACCACAGGTGTTACACGTATCTCTCAGGGACTAGATAATACAACACCTAGTGTTACTATGTAATATACATCCCTAGACACGGACCATGCAGCCCCTCACCACAGGTGTTAGACGTATCTCTCAGGGAATAGATCATACAACACCTATTGTTACTATGTAACATACATCCCTAGACACGGACCATGCAGCCCCTCACCACAGGCGTTACACGTATCTCTCAGGGAATAGATCATACAACACCTATTGTTACTATGTAACATACATCCCTAGACACGGACCATGCAGCCCCTCACCACAGGTGTTACACGTATCTCTCAGGGACTAGATCATACGACACCTAGTGTTACTATGTAACATACATCCCTAGACACGGACCATGCAGCCCCTCACCACAGGTTTTACATTCATCTCTCAGGAACTAGATCATACAACACCTAGTGTTACTATGTAACATACATCCCTAGACACGGACCATGCAGCCCCTCACCACAGGTGTTACACGTATCTCTCAGGGACTAGAAAATACAACACCTAGTGTTTCTATGTAACATACATCCCTAGACACAGACCATGCAGCCCCTCACCACAGGTGTTACACGTATCTCTCAGGGACTAGATCATACGACACCTAGTGTTACTATGTAACATACATCCCTAGACACGGACCATGCAGCCGCTCACCACAGGTGTTACACGCATCTTTCAGGGACTAGATAATACAACACGTGTTACTATGTAACATACATCCCTAGACACGGACCATGCAGACCCTCACCACAGGTGTTACACGCATCTCTCAGGGACTAGATCATACGACACCTAGTGTTACTATGTAACATACATCCCTAGACACGGACCATGCAGCCCCTCACCACAGGTGTTACACGCATCTTTCAGGGACTAGATCATACAACACGTGTTACTATGTAACATACATCCCTAGACACGGACCATGCAGCCCCTCACCACAGGTTTTACACGTATCTCTCAGGGGCCACATCATACAACACCTAGTATTACTATGTAACATACATCCCTAGACACGGACCATGCAGCCCCTTACCACAGGTGTTACACGCATCTCTCAGGGACTAGATCAAACAACACCTAGTGTTACTATGTAACATACATCCCTAGACACGGACCATGCAGCCCCTCACCACAGGTGTTACACGTATCTCTCAGGGACTAGATCATACAACACCTAGTGTTACTATGTAACATACATCCCTAGACACGGACCATGCAGCCCCTCACCACAGGTGTTACACGCATCTCTCAGGGACTAGATAATACAACACCTAGTGTTACTATGTAACATACATCCCTAGACACGGACCATGCAGCCCCTCACCACAGGTGTTACACGTATCTCTCAGGGGCCACATCATACAACACCTAGTGTTACTATGTAACATACATCCCTAGACACGGACCATGCAGCCCCTCACCACAGGTGTTACACGTATCTCTCAGGGACTAGATCATACAACACCTAGTATTACTATGTAACATACATCCCTGGACACGGACCATGCAGCCCCTCACCACAGGTGTTACACGTATCTCTCAGGGGCCACATCATACAACACCTAGTGTTACTATGTAACATACATCCCTAGACACGGACCATGCAGCCCCTCACCACAGGTGTTACACGTATCTCTCAGGGGCTAGATCATACAACACCTAGTGTTACTATGTAACATACATACCTAGACACGGACCATGCAGCCACTCACCACAGGTGTTACACGTATCTCTCAGGGGCCACATCATACAACACCTAGTGTTACTATGTAACATACATCTCTAGACACGGACCATGCAGCCCCTTACCACAGGTGTTACACGTATCTCTCAGGGGCCAAATCATACAACACCTAGTGTTACTATGTAACGTACATCCCTAGACACGGACCATGCAGCCCCTCACCACAGGTGTTACACGTATCTCTCAGGGGCCAAATTATACAACACCTAGTGTTACTATGTAACATACATCCCTAGACACGGACCATGCAGCCCCTCACCACAGGTGTTACACGTATCTCTCAGGGGCCAAATCATACAACACCTAGTGTTACTATGTAACATACATCCCTAGACACGGACCATGCAGCCCCTCACCACAGGTGTTACACGTATCTCTCAGGGACTAGATCATACAACACCTAGTGTTACTATGTAACATACATACCTAGACACGGACCATGCAGCCCCTCACCACAGGTGTTACACGTATCTCTCAGGGACTAGATCATACAACACCTAGTGTTACTATGTAACATACATCCCTAGACACGGACCATGCAGCCCCTCCCCACAGGTGTTACACGTATCTCTCAGGGAATAGATCATACAACACCTAGTGTTACTATGTAACATACATCCCTAGACACGGACCATGCAGCCCCTCACCACAGGTGTTACATGTATCTCTCAGGGGCCAAATTATACAACACCTAGTGTTACTATGTAACATACATACCTAGACACGGACCATGCAGCCCCTCACCACAGGTGTTACACGCATCTCTCAGGGACTAGATCATACAACACCTAGTGTTACTATGTAACATACATCCCTAGACACGGACCATGCAGCCCCTCACCACAGGTGTTACACGTATCTCTCAGGGACTAGATTATACAACACCTAGTATTACTATGTTACATACATCCCTAGACACGGACCATGCAGCCCCTCACCACAGGTGTTACACGTATCTCTCAGGGGCCACATCATACAACACCTAGTGTTACTATGTAACATACATCCCTAGACACGGACCATGCAGCCCCTCACCACAGGTGTTACACGTATCTCTCAGGGGCTAGATCATACAACACCTAATGTTACTATGTAACATACATACCTAGACACGGACCATGCAGCCCCTCACCACAGGTGTTACACGTATCTCTCAGGGGCCACATCATACAACACCTAGTGTTACTATGTAACATACATCTCTAGATACGGACCATGCAGCCCCTTACCACAGGTGTTACACGTATCTCTCAGGGACTAGATCATACAACACCTAGTGTTACTATGTAACATACATCCCTAGACACGGACCATGCAGCCCCTCACCACAGGTGTTACACGTATCTCTCAGGGGCCACATCATACAACACCTAGTGTAACTATGTAACATACATCCCTAGACACGGACCATGCAGCCCCTCACCACAGGTGTTACACGTATCTCTCAGGGACTAGATCATACAACACCCAGTGTTACTATGTAACATACATCCCTAGACACGGACCATGCAGCCCCTCACCACAGGTGTTACACGCATTTCTCAGGGACTAGATCATAAAACACGTGTTACTATGTAACATACATCCCTAGACACGGACCATGCAGCCCCTCACCACAGGTGTTACACGTATCTCTCAGGGACTAGATCATACAACACCTAGTGTTACTATGTAACATACATCCCTAGACACGGACCATGCAGCCCCTCACCACAGGTGTAACACGTATCTCTCAGGGACTAGATCATACAACACCTAGTGTTACTATGTAACATACATCCCTAGACACGGACCATGCAGCCCCTCACCACAGGTGTTACACGTATCTCTCAGGGGCCACATCATACAACACCTAGTGTTACTATGTAACATACATCCCTAGACACGGACCATGCAGCCCCTCACCACAGGTGTTACACGTATCTCTCAGGGGCTAGATCATACAACACCTAATGTTACTATGTAACATACATACCTAGACACGGACCATGCAGCCCCTCACCACAGGTGTTACACGTATCTCTCAGGGGCCACATCATACAACACCTAGTGTTACTATGTAACATACATCTCTAGATACGGACCATGCAGCCCCTTACCACAGGTGTTACACGTATCTCTCAGGGAGTAGATCATACAACACCTAGTGTTACTATGTAACATACATCCCTAGACACGGACCATGCAGCCCCTCACCACAGGTGTTACACGTATCTCTCAGGGACTAGATAATACAACACCTAGTGTTACTATGTAACATACATCCCTAGACACGGACCATGCAGCCCCTCACCACAGGTGTTACACGTATCTCTCAGGGACTAGATCATACAACACCCAGTGTTACTATGTAACATACATCCCTAGACACGGACCATGCAGCCCCTCACCACAGGTGTTACACGCATTTCTCAGGGACTAGATCATAAAACACGTGTTACTATGTAACATACATCCCTAGACACGGACCATGCAGCCCCTCACCACAGGTGTTACACGTATCTCTCAGGGACTAGATCATACAACACCTAGTGTTACTATGTAACATACATCCCTAGACACGGACCATGCAGCCCCTCACCACAGGTGTTACACGTATCTCTCAGGGACTAGATCATACAACACCTAGTGTTACTATGTAACATACATCCCTAGACACGGACCATGCAGCCCCTCACCACAAGTGTTACACGTATCTCTCAGGGGCCAAATCATACAACACCTAGTGTTACTATGTAACATACATCCATAGACACGGACCATGCAGCCCCTCACCACAGGTGTTACACATATCTCTCAGGGACTAGATAATACAACACCTAGTGTTACTATGTAACATACATCCCTAGACACGGACCATGCAGCCCCTCACCACAGGTGTTACACGTATCTCTCAGGGACTAGATAATACAACACCTAGTGTTACTATGTAATATACATCCCTAGACACGGACCATGCAGCCCCTCACCACAGGTGTTAGACGTATCTCTCAGGGAATAGATCATACAACACCTATTGTTACTATGTAACATACATCCCTAGACACGGACCATGCAGCCCCTCACCACAGGCGTTACACGTATCTCTCAGGGAATAGATCATACAACACCTATTGTTACTATGTAACATACATCCCTAGACACGGACCATGCAGCCCCTCACCACAGGTGTTACACGTATCTCTCAGGGACTAGATCATACGACACCTAGTGTTACTATGTAACATACATCCCTAGACACGGACCATGCAGCCCCTCACCACAGGTTTTACATTCATCTCTCAGGAACTAGATCATACAACACCTAGTGTTACTATGTAACATACATCCCTAGACACGGACCATGCAGCCCCTCACCACAGGTGTTACACGTATCTCTCAGGGACTAGAAAATACAACACCTAGTGTTTCTATGTAACATACATCCCTAGACACAGACCATGCAGCCCCTCACCACAGGTGTTACACGTATCTCTCAGGGACTAGATCATACGACACCTAGTGTTACTATGTAACATACATCCCTAGACACGGACCATGCAGCCGCTCACCACAGGTGTTACACGCATCTTTCAGGGACTAGATAATACAACACGTGTTACTATGTAACATACATCCCTAGACACGGACCATGCAGACCCTCACCACAGGTGTTACACGCATCTCTCAGGGACTAGATCATACGACACCTAGTGTTACTATGTAACATACATCCCTAGACACGGACCATGCAGCCCCTCACCACAGGTGTTACACGCATCTTTCAGGGACTAGATCATACAACACGTGTTACTATGTAACATACATCCCTAGACACGGACCATGCAGCCCCTCACCACAGGTTTTACACGTATCTCTCAGGGGCCACATCATACAACACCTAGTATTACTATGTAACATACATCCCTAGACACGGACCATGCAGCCCCTTACCACAGGTGTTACACGCATCTCTCAGGGACTAGATCAAACAACACCTAGTGTTACTATGTAACATACATCCCTAGACACGGACCATGCAGCCCCTCACCACAGGTGTTACACGTATCTCTCAGGGACTAGATCATACAACACCTAGTGTTACTATGTAACATACATCCCTAGACACGGACCATGCAGCCCCTCACCACAGGTGTTACACGCATCTCTCAGGGACTAGATAATACAACACCTAGTGTTACTATGTAACATACATCCCTAGACACGGACCATGCAGCCCCTCACCACAGGTGTTACACGTATCTCTCAGGGGCCACATCATACAACACCTAGTGTTACTATGTAACATACATCCCTAGACACGGACCATGCAGCCCCTCACCACAGGTGTTACACGTATCTCTCAGGGACTAGATCATACAACACCTAGTGTTACTATGTAACATACATCCCTGGACACGGACCATGCAGCCCCTCACCACAGGTGTTACACGTATCTCTCAGGGGCCACATCATACAACACCTAGTGTTACTATGTAACATACATCCCTAGACACGGACCATGCAGCCCCTCACCACAGGTGTTACACGTATCTCTCAGGGGCTAGATCATACAACACCTAGTGTTACTATGTAACATACATACCTAGACACGGACCATGCAGCCACTCACCACAGGTGTTACACGTATCTCTCAGGGGCCACATCATACAACACCTAGTGTTACTATGTAACATACATCTCTAGACACGGACCATGCAGCCCCTTACCACAGGTGTTACACGTATCTCTCAGGGGCCAAATCATACAACACCTAGTGTTACTATGTAACGTACATCCCTAGACACGGACCATGCAGCCCCTCACCACAGGTGTTACACGTATCTCTCAGGGGCCAAATTATACAACACCTAGTGTTACTATGTAACATACATCCCTAGACACGGACCATGCAGCCCCTCACCACAGGTGTTACACGTATCTCTCAGGGGCCAAATCATACAACACCTAGTGTTACTATGTAACATACATCCCTAGACACGGACCATGCAGCCCCTCACCACAGGTGTTACACGTATCTCTCAGGGACTAGATCATACAACACCTAGTGTTACTATGTAACATACATACCTAGACACGGACCATGCAGCCCCTCACCACAGGTGTTACACGTATCTCTCAGGGACTAGATCATACAACACCTAGTGTTACTATGTAACATACATCCCTAGACACGGACCATGCAGCCCCTCCCCACAGGTGTTACACGTATCTCTCAGGGAATAGATCATACAACACCTAGTGTTACTATGTAACATACATCCCTAGACACGGACCATGCAGCCCCTCACCACAGGTGTTACATGTATCTCTCAGGGGCCAAATTATACAACACCTAGTGTTACTATGTAACATACATACCTAGACACGGACCATGCAGCCCCTCACCACAGGTGTTACACGCATCTCTCAGGGACTAGATCATACAACACCTAGTGTTACTATGTAACATACATCCCTAGACACGGACCATGCAGCCTCTCACCACAGGTGTTACACGTATCTATCAGGGACTAGATCAAACAACACCTAGTGTTACTATGTAACATACATCCCTAGACACGGACCATGCAGCCCCTCACCACAGGTGTTACACGTATCTCTCAGGGACTAGATCATACAACACCTAATGTTACTATGTAACATACATCCCTAGACACGGACCATGCAGCCCCTCACCACAGGTGTTACACGTATCTCTCAGGGACTAGATCATACAACACCTAGTGTTACTATGTAACATACATCCATAGACACGGACCATGCAGCCCCTCACCACAGGTGTTACACGTATCTCTCAGGGGCCAAATCATACAACACCTAGTGTTACTATGTAACATACATACCTAGACACGGACCATGCAGCCCCTCACCACAGGTGTTACACGTTTCTCTCAGGGACTAGATCATACAACACCTAGTGTTACTATGTAACATACATCCCTAGACACGGACCATGCAGCCCCTCACCACAGGTGTTACACGTATCTCTCAGGGACTAGATCATACAACACCTAGTGTTACTATGTAACATACATCCATAGACACGGACCATGCAGCCCCTCACCACAGGTGTTACACGTATCTCTCAGGAACTAGATCATACAACACCTAGTGTTACTATGTAACATACATCCCTAGACACGGACCATGCAGCCCCTCACCACAGGTGTTACACGCATCTCTCAGGGACTAGATCATACAACACCTAGTGTTACTATGTAACATACATCCATAGACACGGACCATGCAGCCCCTCACCACAGGTGTTACACGTATCTCTCAGGGACTAGATCTTACAACACCTAGTATTACTATGTAACATACATCCCTAGACACGGACCATGCAGCCCCTCACCACAGGTGTTACATGTATCTCTCAGGGACTAGATCATACAACACCTAGTGTTACTATGTAACATACATCCCTAGACACGGACCATGCAGCCCCTCACCACAGGTGTTACACGTATCTCTCAGTGACTAGATCATACAACACCTAGTGTTACTATGTAACATACATCCCTAGACACGGACCATGCAGCCCCTCACCACAGGTGTTACACGTATCTCTCAGGGACTAGATCATACAACACCTAGTGTTACTATGTAACATACATCCCTAGACACGGACCATGCAGCCCTCACCACAGGTGTTACACGTATCTCTCAGGGACTAGATCATACAACACCTAGTGTTACTATGTAACATACACCCCTAGACACGGACCATGCAGCCCCTCACCACAGGTGTTACACGTATCTCTCAGGGGCCACATCATACAACACCTAGTGTTACTATGTAACATACATCCCTAGACACGGACCATGCAGCCCCTCACCACAGGTGTTACACGTATCTCTCAGGGACTAGATCATACAACACCTAGTGTTACTATGTAACATACATCCCTAGACACGGACCATGCAGCCCCTCACCACAGGTGTTACACGTATCTCTCAGGGACTAGATAATATAACACCTAGTGTTACTATGTAACATACATCCCTAGACACGGACCATGCAGCCCCTCACCACAGGTGTTACACGTATCTCTCAGGGGCCACATCATACAACAACTAGTGTTACTATGTAACATACATCCCTAGACACGGACCATGCAGCCCCTCACCACAGGTGTTACACGTATCTCTCAGGGGCCACATCATACAACAACTAGTGTTACTATGTAACATACATACCTAGACACGGACCATGCAGCCACTCACCACAGGTGTTACACGTATCTCTCAGGGGCCACATCATACAACACCTAGTGTTACTATGTAACATACATCTCTAGACACGGACCATGCAGCCCCTTACCACAGGTGTTACACGTATCTCTCAGGGGCCAAATCATACAACACCTAGTGTTACTATGTAACATACATCCCTAGACACGGACCATGCAGCCCCTCACCACAGGTGTTACACGTATCTCTCAGGGGCCAAATTATACAACACCTAGTGTTACTATGTAACATACATCCCTAGACACGGACCATGCAGCCCCTCACCACAGGTGTTACACGTATCTCTCAGGGGCCAAATCATACAACACCTAGTGTTACTATGTAACATACATCCCTAGACACGGACCATGCAGCCCCTCACCACAGGTGTTACACGTATCTCTCAGGGACTAGATCATACAACACCTAGTGTTACTATGTAACATACATACCTAGACACGGACCATGCAGCCCCTCACCACAGGTGTTACACGTATCTCTCAGGGACTAGATCATACAACACCTAGTGTTACTATGTAACATACATCCCTAGACACGGACCATGCAGCCCCTCACCACAGGTGTTACACGTATCTCTCAGGGACTAGATCATACAACACCTAGTGTTACTATGTAACATACATCCATAGACACGGACCATGCAGCCCCTCACCACAGGTGTTACACGTATCTCTCAGGAACTAGATCATACAACACCTAGTGTTACTATGTAACATACATCCCTAGACACGGACCATGCAGCCCCTCACCACAGGTGTTACACGCATCTCTCAGGGACTAGATCATACAACACCTAGTGTTACTATGTAACATACATCCATAGACACGGACCATGCAGCCCCTCACCACAGGTGTTACACGTATCTCTCAGGGACTAGATCTTACAACACCTAGTATTACTATGTAACATACATCCCTAGACACGGACCATGCAGCCCCTCACCACAGGTGTTACATGTATCTCTCAGGGACTAGATCATACAACACCTAGTGTTACTATGTAACATACATCCCTAGACACGGACCATGCAGCCCCTCACCACAGGTGTTACACGTATCTCTCAGTGACTAGATCATACAACACCTAGTGTTACTATGTAACATACATCCCTAGACACGGACCATGCAGCCCCTCACCACAGGTGTTACACGTATCTCTCAGGGACTAGATCATACAACACCTAGTGTTACTATGTAACATACATCCCTAGACACGGACCATGCAGCCCTCACCACAGGTGTTACACGTATCTCTCAGGGACTAGATCATACAACACCTAGTGTTACTATGTAACATACACCCCTAGACACGGACCATGCAGCCCCTCACCACAGGTGTTACACGTATCTCTCAGGGGCCACATCATACAACACCTAGTGTTACTATGTAACATACATCCCTAGACACGGACCATGCAGCCCCTCACCACAGGTGTTACACGTATCTCTCAGGGACTAGATCATACAACACCTAGTGTTACTATGTAACATACATCCCTAGACACGGACCATGCAGCCCCTCACCACAGGTGTTACACGTATCTCTCAGGGACTAGATAATATAACACCTAGTGTTACTATGTAACATACATCCCTAGACACGGACCATGCAGCCCCTCACCACAGGTGTTACACGTATCTCTCAGGGGCCACATCATACAACAACTAGTGTTACTATGTAACATACATCCCTAGACACGGACCATGCAGCCCCTCACCACAGGTGTTACACGTATCTCTCAGGGGCCACATCATACAACAACTAGTGTTACTATGTAACATACATACCTAGACACGGACCATGCAGCCACTCACCACAGGTGTTACACGTATCTCTCAGGGGCCACATCATACAACACCTAGTGTTACTATGTAACATACATCTCTAGACACGGACCATGCAGCCCCTTACCACAGGTGTTACACGTATCTCTCAGGGGCCAAATCATACAACACCTAGTGTTACTATGTAACATACATCCCTAGACACGGACCATGCAGCCCCTCACCACAGGTGTTACACGTATCTCTCAGGGGCCAAATTATACAACACCTAGTGTTACTATGTAACATACATCCCTAGACACGGACCATGCAGCCCCTCACCACAGGTGTTACACGTATCTCTCAGGGGCCAAATCATACAACACCTAGTGTTACTATGTAACATACATCCCTAGACACGGACCATGCAGCCCCTCACCACAGGTGTTACACGTATCTCTCAGGGACTAGATCATACAACACCTAGTGTTACTATGTAACATACATACCTAGACACGGACCATGCAGCCCCTCACCACAGGTGTTACACGTATCTCTCAGGGACTAGATCATACAACACCTAGTGTTACTATGTAACATACATCCCTAGACACGGACCATGCAGCCCCTCCCCACAGGTGTTACACGTATCTCTCAGGGAATAGATCATACAACACCTAGTGTTACTATGTAACATACATCCCTAGACACGGACCATGCAGCCCTCACCACAGGTGTTACACGTATCTCTCAGGGACTAGATCATACAACACCTAGTGTTACTATGTAACATACACCCCTAGACACGGACCATGCAGCCCCTCACCACAGGTGTTACACGTATCTCTCAGGGGCCACATCATACAACACCTAGTGTTACTATGTAACATACATCCCTAGACACGGACCATGCAGCCCCTCACCACAGGTGTTACACGTATCTCTCAGGGACTAGATCATACAACACCTAGTGTTACTATGTAACATACATCCCTAGACACGGACCATGCAGCCCCTCACCACAGGTGTTACACGTATCTCTCAGGGACTAGATAATATAACACCTAGTGTTACTATGTAACATACATCCCTAGACACGGACCATGCAGCCCCTCACCACAGGTGTTACACGTATCTCTCAGGGGCCAAATCATACAACACCTAGTGTTACTATGTAACATACATCCCTAGACACGGACCATGCAGCCCCTCACCACAGGTGTTACACGTATCTCTCAGGGGCCAAATTATACAACACCTAGTGTTACTATGTAACATACATCCCTAGACACGGACCATGCAGCCCCTCACCACAGGTGTTACACGTATCTCTCAGGGGCCAAATCATACAACACCTAGTGTTACTATGTAACATACATCCCTAGACACGGACCATGCAGCCCCTCACCACAGGTGTTACACGTATCTCTCAGGGAATAGATCATACAACACCTAGTGTTACTATGTAACATACATCCCTAGACACGGACCATGCAGCCCCTCACCACAGGTGTTACATGTATCTCTCAGGGGCCAAATTATACAACACCTAGTGTTACTATGTAACATACATACCTAGACACGGACCATGCAGCCCCTCACCACAGGTGTTACACGCATCTCTCAGGGACTAGATCATACAACACCTAGTGTTACTATGTAACATACATCCCTAGACACGGACCATGCAGCCCCTCACCACAGGTGTTACACGTATCTCTCAGGGACTAGATTATACAACACCTAGTATTACTATGTTACATACATCCCTAGACACGGACCATGCAGCCCCTCACCACAGGTGTTACACGTATCTCTCAGGGGCCACATCATACAACACCTAGTGTTACTATGTAACATACATCCCTAGACACGGACCATGCAGCCCCTCACCACAGGTGTTACACGTATCTCTCAGGGGCTAGATCATACAACACCTAATGTTACTATGTAACATACATACCTAGACACGGACCATGCAGCCCCTCACCACAGGTGTTACACGTATCTCTCAGGGGCCACATCATACAACACCTAGTGTTACTATGTAACATACATCTCTAGATACGGACCATGCAGCCCCTTACCACAGGTGTTACACGTATCTCTCAGGGACTAGATCATACAACACCTAGTGTTACTATGTAACATACATCCCTAGACACGGACCATGCAGCCCCTCACCACAGGTGTTACACGTATCTCTCAGGGGCCACATCATACAACACCTAGTGTAACTATGTAACATACATCCCTAGACACGGACCATGCAGCCCCTCACCACAGGTGTTACACGTATCTCTCAGGGACTAGATCATACAACACCCAGTGTTACTATGTAACATACATCCCTAGACACGGACCATGCAGCCCCTCACCACAGGTGTTACACGCATTTCTCAGGGACTAGATCATAAAACACGTGTTACTATGTAACATACATCCCTAGACACGGACCATGCAGCCCCTCACCACAGGTGTTACACGTATCTCTCAGGGACTAGATCATACAACACCTAGTGTTACTATGTAACATACATCCCTAGACACGGACCATGCAGCCCCTCACCACAGGTGTTACACGCATTTCTCAGGGACTAGATCATAAAACACGTGTTACTATGTAACATACATCCCTAGACACGGACCATGCAGCCCCTCACCACAGGTGTTACACGTATCTCTCAGGGGCCACATCATACAACACCTAGTGTAACTATGTAACATACATCCCTAGACACGGACCATGCAGCCCCTCACCACAGGTGTTACACGTATCTCTCAGGGACTAGATCATACAACACCCAGTGTTACTATGTAACATACATCCCTAGACACGGACCATGCAGCCCCTCACCACAGGTGTTACACGCATTTCTCAGGGACTAGATCATAAAACACGTGTTACTATGTAACATACATCCCTAGACACGGACCATGCAGCCCCTCACCACAGGTGTTACACGTATCTCTCAGGGGCCACATCATACAACACCTAGTGTTACTATGTAACATACATCCCTAGACACGGACCATGCAGCCCCTCACCACAGGTGTTACACGTATCTCTCAGGGGCTAGATCATACAACACCTAATGTTACTATGTAACATACATACCTAGACACGGACCATGCAGCCCCTCACCACAGGTGTTACACGTATCTCTCAGGGGCCACATCATACAACACCTAGTGTTACTATGTAACATACATCTCTAGATACGGACCATGCAGCCCCTTACCACAGGTGTTACACGTATCTCTCAGGGAGTAGATCATACAACACCTAGTGTTACTATGTAACATACATCCCTAGACACGGACCATGCAGCCCCTCACCACAGGTGTTACACGTATCTCTCAGGGACTAGATAATACAACACCTAGTGTTACTATGTAACATACATCCCTAGACACGGACCATGCAGCCCCTCACCACAGGTGTTACACGTATCTCTCAGGGACTAGATCATACAACACCCAGTGTTACTATGTAACATACATCCCTAGACACGGACCATGCAGCCCCTCACCACAGGTGTTACACGCATTTCTCAGGGACTAGATCATAAAACACGTGTTACTATGTAACATACATCCCTAGACACGGACCATGCAGCCCCTCACCACAGGTGTTACACGTATCTCTCAGGGACTAGATCATACAACACCTAGTGTTACTATGTAACATACATCCCTAGACACGGACCATGCAGCCCCTCACCACAGGTGTTACACGTATCTCTCAGGGACTAGATCATACAACACCTAGTGTTACTATGTAACATACATCCCTAGACACGGACCATGCAGCCCCTCACCACAAGTGTTACACGTATCTCTCAGGGGCCAAATCATACAACACCTAGTGTTACTATGTAACATACATCCATAGACACGGACCATGCAGCCCCTCACCACAGGTGTTACACATATCTCTCAGGGACTAGATAATACAACACCTAGTGTTACTATGTAACATACATCCCTAGACACGGACCATGCAGCCCCTCACCACAGGTGTTACACGTATCTCTCAGGGACTAGATAATACAACACCTAGTGTTACTATGTAATATACATCCCTAGACACGGACCATGCAGCCCCTCACCACAGGTGTTAGACGTATCTCTCAGGGAATAGATCATACAACACCTATTGTTACTATGTAACATACATCCCTAGACACGGACCATGCAGCCCCTCACCACAGGCGTTACACGTATCTCTCAGGGAATAGATCATACAACACCTATTGTTACTATGTAACATACATCCCTAGACACGGACCATGCAGCCCCTCACCACAGGTGTTACACGTATCTCTCAGGGACTAGATCATACGACACCTAGTGTTACTATGTAACATACATCCCTAGACACGGACCATGCAGCCCCTCACCACAGGTTTTACATTCATCTCTCAGGAACTAGATCATACAACACCTAGTGTTACTATGTAACATACATCCCTAGACACGGACCATGCAGCCCCTCACCACAGGTGTTACACGTATCTCTCAGGGACTAGAAAATACAACACCTAGTGTTTCTATGTAACATACATCCCTAGACACAGACCATGCAGCCCCTCACCACAGGTGTTACACGTATCTCTCAGGGACTAGATCATACGACACCTAGTGTTACTATGTAACATACATCCCTAGACACGGACCATGCAGCCGCTCACCACAGGTGTTACACGCATCTTTCAGGGACTAGATAATACAACACGTGTTACTATGTAACATACATCCCTAGACACGGACCATGCAGACCCTCACCACAGGTGTTACACGCATCTCTCAGGGACTAGATCATACGACACCTAGTGTTACTATGTAACATACATCCCTAGACACGGACCATGCAGCCCCTCACCACAGGTGTTACACGCATCTTTCAGGGACTAGATCATACAACACGTGTTACTATGTAACATACATCCCTAGACACGGACCATGCAGCCCCTCACCACAGGTTTTACACGTATCTCTCAGGGGCCACATCATACAACACCTAGTATTACTATGTAACATACATCCCTAGACACGGACCATGCAGCCCCTTACCACAGGTGTTACACGCATCTCTCAGGGACTAGATCAAACAACACCTAGTGTTACTATGTAACATACATCCCTAGACACGGACCATGCAGCCCCTCACCACAGGTGTTACACGTATCTCTCAGGGACTAGATCATACAACACCTAGTGTTACTATGTAACATACATCCCTAGACACGGACCATGCAGCCCCTCACCACAGGTGTTACACGCATCTCTCAGGGACTAGATAATACAACACCTAGTGTTACTATGTAACATACATCCCTAGACACGGACCATGCAGCCCCTCACCACAGGTGTTACACGTATCTCTCAGGGGCCACATCATACAACACCTAGTGTTACTATGTAACATACATCCCTAGACACGGACCATGCAGCCCCTCACCACAGGTGTTACACGTATCTCTCAGGGACTAGATCATACAACACCTAGTGTTACTATGTAACATACATCCCTGGACACGGACCATGCAGCCCCTCACCACAGGTGTTACACGTATCTCTCAGGGGCCACATCATACAACACCTAGTGTTACTATGTAACATACATCCCTAGACACGGACCATGCAGCCCCTCACCACAGGTGTTACACGTATCTCTCAGGGGCTAGATCATACAACACCTAGTGTTACTATGTAACATACATACCTAGACACGGACCATGCAGCCACTCACCACAGGTGTTACACGTATCTCTCAGGGGCCACATCATACAACACCTAGTGTTACTATGTAACATACATCTCTAGACACGGACCATGCAGCCCCTTACCACAGGTGTTACACGTATCTCTCAGGGGCCAAATCATACAACACCTAGTGTTACTATGTAACGTACATCCCTAGACACGGACCATGCAGCCCCTCACCACAGGTGTTACACGTATCTCTCAGGGGCCAAATTATACAACACCTAGTGTTACTATGTAACATACATCCCTAGACACGGACCATGCAGCCCCTCACCACAGGTGTTACACGTATCTCTCAGGGGCCAAATCATACAACACCTAGTGTTACTATGTAACATACATCCCTAGACACGGACCATGCAGCCCCTCACCACAGGTGTTACACGTATCTCTCAGGGACTAGATCATACAACACCTAGTGTTACTATGTAACATACATACCTAGACACGGACCATGCAGCCCCTCACCACAGGTGTTACACGTATCTCTCAGGGACTAGATCATACAACACCTAGTGTTACTATGTAACATACATCCCTAGACACGGACCATGCAGCCCCTCCCCACAGGTGTTACACGTATCTCTCAGGGAATAGATCATACAACACCTAGTGTTACTATGTAACATACATCCCTAGACACGGACCATGCAGCCCCTCACCACAGGTGTTACATGTATCTCTCAGGGGCCAAATTATACAACACCTAGTGTTACTATGTAACATACATACCTAGACACGGACCATGCAGCCCCTCACCACAGGTGTTACACGCATCTCTCAGGGACTAGATCATACAACACCTAGTGTTACTATGTAACATACATCCCTAGACACGGACCATGCAGCCTCTCACCACAGGTGTTACACGTATCTATCAGGGACTAGATCAAACAACACCTAGTGTTACTATGTAACATACATCCCTAGACACGGACCATGCAGCCCCTCACCACAGGTGTTACACGTATCTCTCAGGGACTAGATCATACAACACCTAATGTTACTATGTAACATACATCCCTAGACACGGACCATGCAGCCCCTCACCACAGGTGTTACACGTATCTCTCAGGGACTAGATCATACAACACCTAGTGTTACTATGTAACATACATCCATAGACACGGACCATGCAGCCCCTCACCACAGGTGTTACACGTATCTCTCAGGGGCCAAATCATACAACACCTAGTGTTACTATGTAACATACATACCTAGACACGGACCATGCAGCCCCTCACCACAGGTGTTACACGTTTCTCTCAGGGACTAGATCATACAACACCTAGTGTTACTATGTAACATACATCCCTAGACACGGACCATGCAGCCCCTCACCACAGGTGTTACACGTATCTCTCAGGGACTAGATCATACAACACCTAGTGTTACTATGTAACATACATCCATAGACACGGACCATGCAGCCCCTCACCACAGGTGTTACACGTATCTCTCAGGAACTAGATCATACAACACCTAGTGTTACTATGTAACATACATCCCTAGACACGGACCATGCAGCCCCTCACCACAGGTGTTACACGCATCTCTCAGGGACTAGATCATACAACACCTAGTGTTACTATGTAACATACATCCATAGACACGGACCATGCAGCCCCTCACCACAGGTGTTACACGTATCTCTCAGGGACTAGATCTTACAACACCTAGTATTACTATGTAACATACATCCCTAGACACGGACCATGCAGCCCCTCACCACAGGTGTTACATGTATCTCTCAGGGACTAGATCATACAACACCTAGTGTTACTATGTAACATACATCCCTAGACACGGACCATGCAGCCCCTCACCACAGGTGTTACACGTATCTCTCAGTGACTAGATCATACAACACCTAGTGTTACTATGTAACATACATCCCTAGACACGGACCATGCAGCCCCTCACCACAGGTGTTACACGTATCTCTCAGGGACTAGATCATACAACACCTAGTGTTACTATGTAACATACATCCCTAGACACGGACCATGCAGCCCTCACCACAGGTGTTACACGTATCTCTCAGGGACTAGATCATACAACACCTAGTGTTACTATGTAACATACACCCCTAGACACGGACCATGCAGCCCCTCACCACAGGTGTTACACGTATCTCTCAGGGGCCACATCATACAACACCTAGTGTTACTATGTAACATACATCCCTAGACACGGACCATGCAGCCCCTCACCACAGGTGTTACACGTATCTCTCAGGGACTAGATCATACAACACCTAGTGTTACTATGTAACATACATCCCTAGACACGGACCATGCAGCCCCTCACCACAGGTGTTACACGTATCTCTCAGGGACTAGATAATATAACACCTAGTGTTACTATGTAACATACATCCCTAGACACGGACCATGCAGCCCCTCACCACAGGTGTTACACGTATCTCTCAGGGGCCACATCATACAACAACTAGTGTTACTATGTAACATACATCCCTAGACACGGACCATGCAGCCCCTCACCACAGGTGTTACACGTATCTCTCAGGGGCCACATCATACAACAACTAGTGTTACTATGTAACATACATACCTAGACACGGACCATGCAGCCACTCACCACAGGTGTTACACGTATCTCTCAGGGGCCACATCATACAACACCTAGTGTTACTATGTAACATACATCTCTAGACACGGACCATGCAGCCCCTTACCACAGGTGTTACACGTATCTCTCAGGG
Organism: Pseudophryne corroboree; assembly: GCF_028390025.1. Taxonomy (NCBI): domain Eukaryota; kingdom Metazoa; phylum Chordata; class Amphibia; order Anura; family Myobatrachidae; genus Pseudophryne; species Pseudophryne corroboree. The sequence goes on along the minus strand of NW_026970416.1, from coordinate 152,561 downwards.
GCCAAATCATACAACACCTAGTGTTACTATGTAACATACATCCCTAGACACGGACCATGCAGCCCCTCACCACAGGTGTTACACGTATCTCTCAGGGGCCAAATTATACAACACCTAGTGTTACTATGTAACATACATCCCTAGACACGGACCATGCAGCCCCTCACCACAGGTGTTACACGTATCTCTCAGGGGCCAAATCATACAACACCTAGTGTTACTATGTAACATACATCCCTAGACACGGACCATGCAGCCCCTCACCACAGGTGTTACACGTATCTCTCAGGGACTAGATCATACAACACCTAGTGTTACTATGTAACATACATACCTAGACACGGACCATGCAGCCCCTCACCACAGGTGTTACACGTATCTCTCAGGGACTAGATCATACAACACCTAGTGTTACTATGTAACATACATCCCTAGACACGGACCATGCAGCCCCTCACCACAGGTGTTACACGTATCTCTCAGGGACTAGATCATACAACACCTAGTGTTACTATGTAACATACATCCATAGACACGGACCATGCAGCCCCTCACCACAGGTGTTACACGTATCTCTCAGGAACTAGATCATACAACACCTAGTGTTACTATGTAACATACATCCCTAGACACGGACCATGCAGCCCCTCACCACAGGTGTTACACGCATCTCTCAGGGACTAGATCATACAACACCTAGTGTTACTATGTAACATACATCCATAGACACGGACCATGCAGCCCCTCACCACAGGTGTTACACGTATCTCTCAGGGACTAGATCTTACAACACCTAGTATTACTATGTAACATACATCCCTAGACACGGACCATGCAGCCCCTCACCACAGGTGTTACATGTATCTCTCAGGGACTAGATCATACAACACCTAGTGTTACTATGTAACATACATCCCTAGACACGGACCATGCAGCCCCTCACCACAGGTGTTACACGTATCTCTCAGTGACTAGATCATACAACACCTAGTGTTACTATGTAACATACATCCCTAGACACGGACCATGCAGCCCCTCACCACAGGTGTTACACGTATCTCTCAGGGACTAGATCATACAACACCTAGTGTTACTATGTAACATACATCCCTAGACACGGACCATGCAGCCCTCACCACAGGTGTTACACGTATCTCTCAGGGACTAGATCATACAACACCTAGTGTTACTATGTAACATACACCCCTAGACACGGACCATGCAGCCCCTCACCACAGGTGTTACACGTATCTCTCAGGGGCCACATCATACAACACCTAGTGTTACTATGTAACATACATCCCTAGACACGGACCATGCAGCCCCTCACCACAGGTGTTACACGTATCTCTCAGGGACTAGATCATACAACACCTAGTGTTACTATGTAACATACATCCCTAGACACGGACCATGCAGCCCCTCACCACAGGTGTTACACGTATCTCTCAGGGACTAGATAATATAACACCTAGTGTTACTATGTAACATACATCCCTAGACACGGACCATGCAGCCCCTCACCACAGGTGTTACACGTATCTCTCAGGGGCCACATCATACAACAACTAGTGTTACTATGTAACATACATCCCTAGACACGGACCATGCAGCCCCTCACCACAGGTGTTACACGTATCTCTCAGGGGCCACATCATACAACAACTAGTGTTACTATGTAACATACATACCTAGACACGGACCATGCAGCCACTCACCACAGGTGTTACACGTATCTCTCAGGGGCCACATCATACAACACCTAGTGTTACTATGTAACATACATCTCTAGACACGGACCATGCAGCCCCTTACCACAGGTGTTACACGTATCTCTCAGGGGCCAAATCATACAACACCTAGTGTTACTATGTAACATACATCCCTAGACACGGACCATGCAGCCCCTCACCACAGGTGTTACACGTATCTCTCAGGGGCCAAATTATACAACACCTAGTGTTACTATGTAACATACATCCCTAGACACGGACCATGCAGCCCCTCACCACAGGTGTTACACGTATCTCTCAGGGGCCAAATCATACAACACCTAGTGTTACTATGTAACATACATCCCTAGACACGGACCATGCAGCCCCTCACCACAGGTGTTACACGTATCTCTCAGGGACTAGATCATACAACACCTAGTGTTACTATGTAACATACATACCTAGACACGGACCATGCAGCCCCTCACCACAGGTGTTACACGTATCTCTCAGGGACTAGATCATACAACACCTAGTGTTACTATGTAACATACATCCCTAGACACGGACCATGCAGCCCCTCCCCACAGGTGTTACACGTATCTCTCAGGGAATAGATCATACAACACCTAGTGTTACTATGTAACATACATCCCTAGACACGGACCATGCAGCCCTCACCACAGGTGTTACACGTATCTCTCAGGGACTAGATCATACAACACCTAGTGTTACTATGTAACATACACCCCTAGACACGGACCATGCAGCCCCTCACCACAGGTGTTACACGTATCTCTCAGGGGCCACATCATACAACACCTAGTGTTACTATGTAACATACATCCCTAGACACGGACCATGCAGCCCCTCACCACAGGTGTTACACGTATCTCTCAGGGACTAGATCATACAACACCTAGTGTTACTATGTAACATACATCCCTAGACACGGACCATGCAGCCCCTCACCACAGGTGTTACACGTATCTCTCAGGGACTAGATAATATAACACCTAGTGTTACTATGTAACATACATCCCTAGACACGGACCATGCAGCCCCTCACCACAGGTGTTACACGTATCTCTCAGGGGCCAAATCATACAACACCTAGTGTTACTATGTAACATACATCCCTAGACACGGACCATGCAGCCCCTCACCACAGGTGTTACACGTATCTCTCAGGGGCCAAATTATACAACACCTAGTGTTACTATGTAACATACATCCCTAGACACGGACCATGCAGCCCCTCACCACAGGTGTTACACGTATCTCTCAGGGGCCAAATCATACAACACCTAGTGTTACTATGTAACATACATCCCTAGACACGGACCATGCAGCCCCTCACCACAGGTGTTACACGTATCTCTCAGGGACTAGATCATACAACACCTAGTGTTACTATGTAACATACATCCCTAGACACGGACCATGCAGCCCCTCACCACAGGTGTTACATGTATCTCTCAGGGGCCAAATCATACAACACCTAGTGTTACTATGTAATGATAAAGCTATATTCCTTTGTCGTATAAACAACCCTTAATGAAGTCTAAGAACACAGTACGCTGTTTACTTAAGAAGTACCGTAAGGGTACGCTAGTTGCGTAACGATCGCTTAGCCGTAGGCGAGACGCTCAAGCGTCACGTTCGCTCACGGCCCAGTGATCACAGGACAGCAAGTTATTGGTGATGACTAGAGTAATGATTCGCTATGGCGTAGCGGACGCTCGAGACCACGAGGAGATCACCAGCGGCGCAGACGCTCACAACGCTATACCTTTATGTCTAAACCTTTTATCAATGAAATACACAGAATACCTTAATGTGAATACAGGGTGTAAGTGCAACCTTGTGTAACCTGACTAACTACAAAGCTGCTTGAGCGTCACCGACGCTCAAGTGAACACTTAAAACTATAGGAAATACACAGATACTGGTTTAGGGTCCAAAGCCTATTATCTGTATTATAACTATTATACTTGCAAAAAGAATCACAGTACAAATGATACACTACAATATAACAGAGACTTCCTAACCGAATAACTATACAAGAAATACAATACAATACTATGCTGATCTAATACAATACAATATTAGTCAATGGGAGATACGAGAGGAAGAGAAGGGAGAGAGAGAGAGAGAGATTGGCTCACAGTAAGACAATATGATTACGGAGAAAAACTTACGCACAAAGGGTATGATCGCATGCGCCTCTGGACATCCAGCTTCCCGATTATCAGCAATGAGAACCGTTTGATGAGAAGTGCAAGCTGGATGCCACAGGCCCGTCTTTTATGCTACTCACACAATGCAATCTAATGGTCCCTACAACCTCATTGTCCATTGGACGCAGGAATTCGGCTTCGCACTATAACAAAAGGTCATAGGGTGATTCATACAGGTGGGCTGTGACGATTTCAAACGGCTCAGGTGGGTGGGAAACTAGGTTTCCCGCCGCATACCTGAGTATGAGTAAATAATAGAAATGGACATAAACTTCTTATGTCCATAACTATCCGCACGAGCGATTAATACGCTCCAAACCAACACCGGAATATTGCTATTTAAATACTCTTCCGATGGGTACCAAACACTGCTGTATAATTCCTGTTAGACCCTTAGCACAATACAAAGAGGGATTCCTCCGTTCAGGGACATTCCATATTAACCAAACTTTCAGAATCTATCAAAGGGACCATGGTCTACAAACTACATTAATTGTGAAAATATGTAACGATTGGGTCGCACGCTACGACTACATACTCTTTACCGTAAATACGCATACCGATGCGAGCGGGTGCACGCATCAGCGGGTATGCGCTATCACGGGAAAGCGCACGCATGCGCAGCGCGGACCAGCGTGAGGTGCAAATATGGCAGCGTGTATAGGGATATTTTTCTGACTTTGACAGTCCACCCTTTGGCAGTCAATAATAACTGCCACCTTCAAAACAAAAAAAGGAGAAAAATATAAGTCAGGGGTTAATTCATTTCCATGGTTGGGTAAGGAAGAAGAGAGGAGTAGGTGTGAAGAGGGTATGACCTAGTGAGAAAGCAGAAGCATGTGTGTATGAGTCCATGTTTGGAGGGTCATGTATCATCGTGCCGTACGTGTGGTAAATCAAGCTTCGAGGTATTGCGAAGTATACATTTGAATTCCTTCTTATCCCGTGGTACAGGTCTGTGGATGGGCTGTCAAACTTTACCGAGCTCTTTTCGGCTTTTGAACAAAATGGGGAGCACATTTTAGTTGATGATACATGAATGGGGGAATATGTGATTGCTGATATCTGTGCCTGTATTCCCTATACTATGTGTGTTATTACCTGAGGGTTGTAGAGATGAGGATGAAGAACACTTATGGAAAATGCAATGATATTCTATGTCAGGTAAATGTACATCTGTCGTTGAAGTTTTGTTCGGTATCTGTTGAGAGTCGTCTTCTTTGCGCTGTATTGCTCCTTGGGCATGAGCAAATAGCTTTGTCAGTGCCATCAGATTTACAAAAATGTTGGGCTAGCGTGAGTTTAAAAATACTAGGGAAACTGGGGATCCATGGCAAAGTTCATCAAATGTCCATTTCTCAAGTGGTCAAACTTCATCTTTGGTGCTTGTCTGTTGTCTGTATAGCGTCTCGTCAACTTCCTCGTCCAAGGGGGTCTTTGTATCTTGGAAAAAAGCAGAAAAACAGGTGAAAGAAACGGACCGTATAATCGCATTTTTCATCACATCCTGGTTTCTATCATTGGGTCATAAATCAAATCCAGGTTAATTACAGTTTCCTCACTCCTCAAGCTCATCACTTTTGTACTTTGTTTGCACCTCATTAAAGCCTGCCCGCATCTAAATATCAATCCAATAGATATAATAACACCTAAGATACATAGGAGAAACTTTCCAACATCCATTATGACTCCTTGAGCCCAGTCTCCTAAACCGGAGAACCAATTTCGCGGGTTCAACCATGACACCCAACTAGTCAGCTCATTACCTACAGCGGCAAGGGTGAGATTGTGTTTTCGGCGAAATTCCCATTTTAATTGGAGAATATCGTCCATCTTTTGGTCTATGACCTCTACCGGATCCTCGGTGCTATTTGTGATATACGTGCAACACTTTATGCCGTACTGTGTTGCCAATGTAACACAATATCCGCCTGTTACTGCTGTAAGATAATTAAGAACCATCCTATGCTGAACTAGTTCTGTTTTATAAGCTTGAAGTTCTCTTCCAGTGTATCTGATCGTGTCATCATACATTTCAGTGATATTATCTAACAAATTGGCGAGTGCGGAAATGTATCTATAATTCATCACTCCCCGAGCGGTGCGAGTGAAATCTAACGCTACCAGAACTAGAGATGAGCGGGTTCGGTTTCTTTGAATCCGAACCCGCACGAACTTCACTTTTTTTTTCACGGGTCCGAGCGACTCGGATCTTCCCGCCTTGCTCGGTTAACCCGAGCGCGCCCGAACGTCATCATGACGCTGTCGGATTCTCGCGAGACTCGGATTCTATATAAGGAGCCGCGCGTCGCCGCCATTTTCACACGTGCATTGAGATTGATAGGGAGAGGACGTGGCTGGCGTCCTCTCCATTAGAATAGATTAGAAGAGAGAGAGAGAGAGAGAGATTGTGCAGACAGAGTTTACCACAGTGACCAGTGCAGTTGTTGTTAAGTTAACTTTTATTTAATATATCCGTTCTCTGCTATATCCGTTCTCTGCCTGAAAAAAACGATACACAGCAGTCACACAGTGTGACTCAGTCTGTGTGCACTCAGCTCAGCCCAGTGTGCTGCACATCAATGTATAAAAGCTTATAATAATTGTGGGGGAGACTGGGGAGCACTGCAGGTTGTTATAGCAGGAGCCCCCAGGAGTACATAATATTATATTAATTTAAAATTAAACAGTGCACACTTTTGCTGCAGGAGTGCCACTGCCAGTGTGACTAGTGGTGACCAGTGCCTGACCACCAGTATAGTAGTATATTGTTGTATACTATCTCTTTATCAACCAGTCTATATTAGCAGCAGACACAGTACAGTGCGGTAGTTCACGGCTGTGGCTACCTCTGTGTCGGCAGTCGGCACTCGGCAGGCAGTCCGTCCATCCATAATTGTATAATTATATACCACCTAACCGTGGTATTTTTTTTTCTTTCTTTATACCGTCGTCATAGTCATACTAGTTGTTACGAGTATACTACTATCTCTTTATCAACCAGTGTACAGTGCGGTAGTTCACGGCTGTGGCTACCTCTGTGTCGGAACTCGGCAGGCAGTCCGTCCATCCATAATTGTATTATTATAATATATACCACCTAACCGTGGTTTTTTTTTCATTCTTTATACCGTCATAGTCAGTCATACTAGTTGTTACGAGTATACTACTATCTCTTTATCAACCAGTGTACAGTGCGGTAGTTCACGGCTGTGGCTACCTCTGTGTCGGCAGTCGGCAGGCAGTCCGTCCATCCATAATTGTATTATAATATATACCACCTAACCGTGGTTTTTTTTTCATTCTTTATACCGTCATAGTGTCATACTAGTTGTTACGAGTATACTACTATCTCTTTATCAACCAGTGTACAGTGCGGTAGTTCACGGCTGTGGCTACCTCTGTGTCGGCAGTCGGCAGGCAGTCCGTCCATCCATAATTGTATTATAATATATACCACCTAACCGTGGTTTTTTTTTCATTCTTTATACCGTCATAGTCAGTCATACTAGTTGTTACGAGTATACTACTATCTCTTTATCAACCAGTGTACAGTGCGGTAGTTCACGGCTGTGGCTACCTCTGTGTCGGAACTCGGCAGGCAGTCCGTCCATCCATAATTGTATTATTATAATATATACCACCTAACCGTGGTTTTTTTTTCATTCTTTATACCGTCATAGTCAGTCATACTAGTTGTTACGAGTATACTACTATCTCTTTATCAACCAGTGTACAGTGCGGTAGCTCACGGCTGTGGCTACCTCTGTGTCGGAACTCGGCAGGCAGTCCGTCCATCCATAATTGTATTATAATATATACCACCTAACCGTGGTTTTTTTTTCGTTCTTTATACCGTCGTCATACTAGTTGTTACGAGTATACTACTATCTCTTTATCAACCAGTGTACAGTGCGGTAGTTCACGGCTGTGGCTACCTCTGTGTCGGAACTCGGCAGGCAGTCCGTCCATCCATAATTGTATTATAATATATACCACCTAACCGTGGTTTTTTTTTCGTTCTTTATACCGTCGTCATACTAGTTGTTACGAGTATACTACTATCTCTTTATCAACCAGTGTACAGTGCGGTAGTTCACGGCTGTGGCTACCTCTGTGTCGGCACTCGGCAGGCAGTCCGTCCAACCATAATTGTATTATATACCACCTAACCGTGGTTTTTTTTTCATTCTTTATACCGTCGTCATACTAGTTGTTACGAGTATACTACTATCTCTTTATCAACCAGTGTACAGTGCGGTAGTTCACGGCTGTGGCTACCTCTGTGTCGGCACTCGGCAGGCAGTCCGTCCAACCATAATTGTATTATATACCACCTAACCGTGGTTTTTTTTTCATTCTTTATACCGTCGTCATACTAGTTGTTACGAGTATACTACTATCTCTTTATCAACCAGTGTACAGTGCGGTAGTTCACGGCTGTGGCTACCTCTGTGTCGGCACTCGGCAGCCCGTCCATAATTGTATATACCAGTGACCTAACCGTGGTTTTTTTTTCTTTCTTTATACATACATACTAGTTACGAGTATACTATCTCTTTATCAACCAGTCTATATATTAGCAGCAGACACAGTACAGTGCGGTAGTTCACGGCTGTGGCTACCTCTGTGTCGGCACTCGGCAGCCCGTCCATAATTGTATATACCACCTAACCGTGGTTTTTTTTTCTTTCTTTATACATACATACTGCAGTGCCACTCCTAGATGGGCCCGGTGTTTGTGTCGGCCACTAGGGTCGCTAATCTTACTCACACAGTCAGCTACCTCATTGCGCCTCTTTTTTTCTTTGCGTCATGTGCTGTTTGGGGAGGGTTTTTTGGAAGGGCCATCCTGCGTGACACTGCAGTGCCACTCCTAGATGGGCCCGGTGTTTGTGTCGGCCACTAGGGTCGCTAATCTTACTCACACAGCTACCTCATTGCGCCTCTTTTTTTCTTTGCGTCATGTGCTGTTTGGGGAGGGTTTTTTGGAAGGGACATCCTGCGTGACACTGCAGTGCCACTCCTAGATGGGCCCGGTGTTTGTGTCGGCCACTAGGGTCGCTTATCTTACTCACACAGCGACCTCGGTGCAAATTTTAGGACTAAAAATAATATTGTGAGGTGTGAGGTATTCAGAATAGACTGAAAATGAGTGTAAATTATGGTTTTTGAGGTTAATAATACTTTGGGATCAAAATGACCCCCAAATTCTATGATTTAAGCTGTTTTTTAGTGTTTTTGGAAAAAAACACCCGAATCCAAAACACACCCGAATCCGACAAAAATAATTCGGTGAGGTTTTGCCAAAACGCGTTCGAACCCAAAACACGGCCGCGGAACCGAACCCAAAACCAAAACACAAAACCCGAAAAATTTCAGGCGCTCATCTCTAACCAGAACCTGAATCCCGGTGGATTCATGGATAAGATCAGAGGCCGGATGCTCTAACCTTTCTGACAGTTGTCTTTTAACTCGGTGCTCGTAATGAGTGTGAGTATAAGGAGCTTGGGCACCACGGTGTATGTCCTTCATTTTGTCATGTGTAACAGTCATCACTTCAGGCAATACCTTTCCAATATAACACAATCCTTCAGAGTTTGGGGCAAGCCACTTGTACGCCTTTCTCCCGCATATGAAATATGCATCATCGGGGAGAACATATGGGACGGAGAAGGACATTACCATATTACAAACCTTCCATGTGAAATCTCCTGACCCTAATTCTTCCATCTGCTTAATGCACGTATCAGACTGTACGATATGTGCACAGTATCCTGGTGATACTTCTCCAACTCTAGTAATTCTATTTCCTAGGGTGTATCTATACCGGAAAGATTTTCCTCTACTGGCTATGTGGCGTACAAGCTCTGTATCTGTAGGCATTCTATCTGCTCTGTGTGAGAAGGTCATGGTAAGGTTGCTCCATGACACTTCCCAATTTCCCGGCTTACGGGGATTGGAGATATTAAAACATAAGAGGGACCTATCCACATGGTATTGGTGGAGCTTCAAACTAGGAGGGCTGGAGATGTTAAACCTCCGGTCCACCGGTCTCCCACCACTTAGCTCAAGTACCTCCCCTAACGTTAAAGGAAATGGTACTAGCCCTGATTTGCTATGACCCTGAGGTACTTGAGAGCATACCCAACAATCTGTTTGGTTTAATACGTTACCCACTAAGGAGTGATAGTCACTCAATGGATGCCGGTCCATATGGATATTAAAACTGGATTGGCATTTCTTTATGCACCAATCCTCAATCAAATTGTCACAGAGCCTACAGATACAGTTTTCTTCAGCTAACAATCCATCACAATTTCTTCTATCGGATCGTTTTCTGATACTCGCCTTTGCTTGTTGGTTTGGTTGATCTTGGAAAACTACGCCTCCATCATCATAATCGGAACCCATTCCAGAACCTCTCTCGACCTCTATGGTACTCTCGCCGGAACAGACTGCTCTGGTCAACATCATGGTTAACATCAAAATCCGGATCACAGTCTCTTGGGGCAAGTCCATCTTCGAGGAGGAAATAGAGAAGAATGAGAAGGGGGAAAAAGAAATTTTAAGGGAGAGGGGATGGGAAGTGGAGAAAAACAATAAAAGGGGGAAGGGAGTCAACAACTGCTTTCGGTCTTCAAGGCTCAGGTGCCGCCTCAGTCCTCCTGGAACAGACACTCCAGTGATACAACCTCTACCGTCTGTTCCTTATCACGGGACCTCTCTGGATCAGCAACCTTTTTGCAGTGGGATGAATGGACCCAAGTCTCTCTCTCAGCAACCTTCAATGCTGTGGTGCTAGTCAATAAGACCTGGTATGGTCCTTCCCATCTATCAATAAGACAACCTGAGCGTAGAAAATTTCGTATCATTACATAATCCCCAGGTTCAATGTCATGACAATTACTATCTGGTAAATCAGGAATCACCAACTTCAGATTATCATTTTGATTCCTCAACTGCTTACTCATGTTAATCAAGTATTTTACAGTTACTTCATTGTTACATTTCAAATCATCCTGAGGGTTAATCATGACATGCGGTTGTCGACCAAACAGAATTTCAAAAGGGGACAGGTTAAGAGGGGACCTGGGAGTGGTTCTGATGCTATACAAAACAATGGGTAAAGCTTCTGGCCACGTCAATCCTGTCTCTGCCATTACTTTACTCAATTTATTTTTAATAGTGCTGTTCACTCTTTCGACCTTCGCACTCGCCTGTGGACGGTACGGAGTGTGCAGCTTGCTATCAATACCCATTAATTTACACATTCCTTGAAAGACATCACCGGAAAAATGGGTACCCCTATCACTTTCAATGATTCTAGGGATACCATATCTACATACAAATTCCTGCACAATTTTCTTAGCTGTAAACATAGCGGTATTTGTAGCTGCTAGAAATGCTTCGACCCAATTCGAGAAAACATCTATACAAACAAGTACATATTTCAAATTTCGACATGGGGGTAATTGAATGAAGTCAATTTGTATTACCTGGAAAGGGCCGCCGGCAGGTGGGATATGGGATGGTTCTGTAGGTATTGCTTTTCCAATATTCTTTCTCAGACAGGTAAGGCATGACATTGCTCTTTTACCCGCATGAGAGGAGAATCCTGGGGCGCACCAGTATGCTCTTACCAATTTGCACATTCCCTCCTTGCCTAGATGAGTCAACCCATGAGCTGCTTCAGCCAGACATGGAAGATATGCTCTGGGGGCCACTGGTTTACCATGTCCATCCGTCCAGAGCCCTGAGGACTCCTGGCCATATCCCTTTGCCTTCCAGACTGCTCTTTCCTGTGTGGAACACAAATTCTGCATCTCACACAACTTCTGTGTGTTGATGGTATTAAATACCATCAGTTGTGTGGTGTCTGTCTGTATGGGGGTAGCAGCTGCAAGCTTAGCTGCTTCGTCTGCTCGGCTGTTACCAAGTGACACTGGGTCTTGACTATATGTATGTGCTTTACATTTGATAACAGCCACTCTGTCGGGTTCCTGTATCGCTGTTAGAAGCCTTTTTATATAAGCTGCATGCGCTATCGGTGTACCAGCTGCCGTCATGAAATTTCTGAGGCGCCATAGGGCTCCGAAATCATGTACTACCCCGAAGGCGTATCTAGAATCGGTGTAGATATTGGCTGACTTACCCTTAGCCAATTCACATGCTCTGGTTAGGGCGACCAGTTCAGCAACCTGGGCTGAGTGAGGTGGACCTAGCGGTTCCGCTTCTATGGTGTCTTGGTCATCTACGACTGCGTATCCAGTACACAAGTCTCCCGAGTCTGACTGTCTATGACAACTACCGTCAGTGTAGAACGTGAGTTCTGCATCTTCCAGTGGATTGTCACTGATGTCAGGCCTTGCGGTAAAATTTTGGGTCAAATATTCCATACAATCATGTGTGTCTTCCTTTGTATTAAATTCTCCTTCCCCACCACTCTCACCTTCCACCCTTTGTGCCTGACCAGGCACACCTGGGAGAAATGTTGCAGGATTTAATGCGCTGCATCTCCTTATGGTGATGTTTACTGGGGCCATTAATGCCAATTCCCATCTTGTAAACCTTGCTGATGAGACGTGTCTGGTTTGGGCAGAATTCAATAAGGCAGATACTGCATGTGGTGTATGGATTGTGAGGTTGTGGCCTAGCACGACATCTTCGCTTTTTGTCACTAGCAATGCTATCGCCGCAACGCTACGCAAGCATGTGGGGAGGGATCGCGCTACCGTGTCTAGCTGAGCGCTGTAGTATGCAACTGGCCTGCTGGCATCACCGTGTTTTTGGGTTAGTACACCTGCTGCGCAACCAGCACTTTCTGTTCCGTATAGTTCAAAGGGTTTCCCATAGTCTGGCATACCTAGTGCTGGTGCCTGCGTTAGGCACTGTTTGAGTCTCTCAAATGCTGTTTCGGATTCGTCTGTATGCGAGATCCTATCAGGTTTGTTTGAGGAGACCATTTCCTGCAAAGGTAACGCCAATATGGAAAACCCTGGGATCCAATTACGGCAATACCCACACATTCCTAAAAACGTCCTGATCTGTTGCTGGGTTTGTGGCAGTGTCATGTCTCTAATGGCTTGGATTCTATCAGCGGTCAGGTGTCTCAGTCCTTGTGTTAGACAGTGTCCCAAATATTTTACCTTAGGTTGGCATAATTGCAACTTGTCTTTGGAAACCTTATGTCCTGTGTCTGAAAGATGAAACAGGAGCTGTTTCGTATCCTTCAGGGAAGCTTCCAGCGAATCTGAACACAGTAGTAAATCATCTACATACTGTATCAATACTGATCCACCCTCCGGTTGGAAAGACTGTAAACAATCATGCAAAGCCTGAGAAAATATACTTGGACTGTCTATGAAACCTTGGGGTAACCGAGTCCACGTGTATTGGACTCCTCTGTATGTGAATGCAAACAAATATTGGCTGTCAGGGTGCAGAGGTACCGAAAAGAATGCGGAGCAGAGGTCAATAACAGTGAAAAATTTGGCAGTGGGAGGAATTTGCATTAGGATGACAGCTGGATTTGGCACTACGGGGAACTGACTCTCAACTATTTTGTTAATCCCCCTTAGATCCTGCACTAGCCTGTAACCCCTCCCCCCACTCTTTTTAACAGGGAAGATGGGACTATTTGCTGTGCTGGACGTTCTTACTAGAATGCCCTGTTGTAGCAAGCGCTCTATTACTGGGAAAACTCCTAACTCCACCTCTGGCTTCAGAGGATACTGTGGGATTTTTGGAGCTATCCTACCATCTTTTACTTGTACAACTACTGGAGCTACGTTTGCCATTAATCCAGTGTCCTGTCCATCTTTTGTCCAAAGTGACTCTGGTATCTGAGATGTCATCTCTTCTATTTGGGATGGATTCCTATTTGTCATAATGGGATGTGGCATTAATTTTGATGGGGAGTCTAACATGTCTCGTACTTCCTGAGCGTGATTCTCAGGAATGTCCAAGAATACACCTTCAGGAGTACAATAAATGACGCAACCCATTTTACATAGTAAGTCTCTTCCCAGGAGATTGGTTGGTGCCGATGCAGCTAGCAAAAATGAATGCTTGGTATGCAAAGGCCCTATTGTAATCTCGGCTGGTTTGCTAACAGGGTAGTGCTGGACTACTCCTGTTACTCCCATGGCTGGAACTGTCCTACCAGTGGTTCTCATGCCCACTGTCGAATTTATCACTGACTTGGCCGCCCCTGTGTCTACAAGAAAGTTTAAGGTTTTACCAGCTACATTGATTGCAATCTCTGGTTCACTTCCAAGACTGGCAATCAATTTCACTGGCTGCAGATTACAGGTATGGCCACACCCCTATTGGGTATGCTGACCTCCCTGAATCCCGTTGGCAGCAACTACTTGTGGGGGAGTTAGCTGGGAACTACCAGAGGCATGCCAATCTCTGTTCGGGGGGTATCTTTTTGTTTCCCCTGTATGTGGCTCAAAACTCCGCCTCTGTGGACCCTGATCCCAATGTCGTGTGTCGTGTCGTTGTCTAGGGGGTTGAAAAGATCTTTGTACACTCTTTGTTCTACAGTCTCGTGCATAGTGTCCCTGTTTGTTACAAGAAAAACATGTTATTACACTTGACTTACCCACAGGATTCGGTGGTACATACGCAGGCTGCCTTGTGGTCAGCGCCTGTATACTTACTGCCATCAACTTATCACTTTGCGACTCCCTGTGTCTAGTGATGTTTCTGTCGTGATCAATAGCAGCCTCTCTCAATGTGGACACCGACAGACCTCGCCAACATGGTTGCGTGGTCTGAACCCTAGTCTTTAATGTTTCCTTTAAACCATCCATCAGTACAGATACTGCTACTTCTTGGTGGTTTGGGTTGGTCCTAATGTCTTCTATTCCAGTGTACTTTGCCATTTCTAATAGTGCCGATGAAAATATTCTGTTGCCGTTTCGGACTCTTTTTGTCTAATGGAGAATATTTTGTTCCATTTAACAACGGCTGGGAAATACTCCTTTAGCTGTAAATTTATCCTTTTTACGTTATCTTTGTTGTACACATCTGAAAGTGGTACATCTTTATCTAGTCCACAATCAGCTAAGAATTGAACTGAGTCGACATTTGAAGGTAAACAAGCTCTTAGCAGTATCTGCCAATCCTTGTTGTTGGGTTCTACAGTGTTACCTAGATCCCTGATGTATTTTTGGCTAGCAACTAAGTCTTTCCTGGGGTCAGGAAATTCGGACACTATTGTTCTTAATTCCATTCGGGAAAATGGAGTGTACATGGCAATGTTCCTTATGGGAGTGGCTCCTGATACATCTGTTTTCCCATTGGGAACTGCTATTACTCTAACAGGGTTAACTCTAACAACCTCATTCTGTGTAGATTCTACAACTTGTGGTGAAATTGTTTCAGTATAATGCATGGTGCCGTACTTACCCGTTGACACGACCTCACCTATCCCTCCGCTAGGGGCCTTCGCTAATCTCGTGGGTGTTGCTGTGCCTACTGTGGTCTCTGCTATGGTGGCCGCTAGAGAGAGAGCTGAAATTGTTGCTGGATCGTCTTCTTGATCACACTCCTGAGGAAAGTTCAAAACAGGGTACAACTTGCACGGGTTAATACTTGCATGAGTTACTTGGTTAACATCATTAACATTTACAGGGTTACTAAGTGTTTGTGTTTTACAACCCAGTGCGTTTCTCTCCGTAACCAACTTCTCTCCTGCTATGTATGGTGGTGGTGGGGCTGTGGCTATCAGTTTCCTGGCTGCCCCAGATCCCGCCGCCAGAGCCAAACCTCTCTGTATCTCACCTTCCTGTTGCCACAACTGTAAATAATCATGATGCTGAATTCGTCTCTTTGTTGATTTTATGAGACATATCCTCCTCCTTAAATTTTGTAACACTTCTGGACTGAAGCTACCTATTCTTGGGAATTTCTCCCTGTCTTGTACAGTCATTCTCTCCCATTCATCACATAAAACCTCTGTGTGACTTCCGTATTTTTCACACATGATGTATCTTGCCGACCCGACTGGTCGGTTCTCTGAATCAACCCGAACCGAGGTTGATCGCCCCCTACCTGAACAATTGGCCCCCATAATCTGCAGGTGTTGCTTATTCCTCCTTGGATCTTTATATCAAGGTTTTCAGCGAACCCTTACAAACAAACCAAGATGTCCTGGGCAGGCTGGCGGTGGCGGTTTACCAAGTACCCCACTCACTTCTCGCCCACGTTGGCCAGTACTGCAATCACTGTATCCAGAGCTGCTGTACCCAACTCAGGGCCCCTGTGAACCTTTATTTACTGGAACATATGAGGGTTACCCGCAGGACACTTACTCTTTCCAGTAAAGGTGGGGTTGTTAGATAGTTCCTGAGTGACCAGCGAACTTCCCTTTAAAAATAAAAAATTACACAAATCACGTCAGAATGTACAAATAGCGTTTGTGACCACTTTACTCTAATGGTATTAGGTCAGATTACTAACTACTGCACACAATTACGTGCGGTACAATCGTTCAGTACATAAGCACTACCTGTTATGTACTGAGAGATCAATGGAATCGAAAATTGCGGCTGCGAATTCCTTCAGCCAGAGCTTCCAATGGCCTATATGGGTTTTAGCACCAACCCCCGGGGTTGTGCTTCTTGTACCTTTATAGCGGACCTTCTTGTACCTTATGACCTCCTGGTCTTGTTACCTTGTGACCTCCTGGCCTTGTTACCTTGTGACCTCCTGGCCTTGTTACCTTGTGATCCGCTATACTCTAATGCTCATATTTTATTTAACCAAGGATGCCTCCTTAGCCACCGTATATGTCACTTACACGTATGTCCTACCCGATTTCTTTTTGGTTCAACCTCTAAGTTATATAGCTTATGTAATAATAAAAACACACTCACTCACCACATGTACACTTTTGCTTCTATTTCTATTTCTGCGCAGAAATTTTCTTTAGCCCAGCTGTGTTACCAATTAGGAGCAGGATCTGTTAAACTAAATTTCAAATTTTCCAAAAATAGATTTGCGTTATTTACCGCGTCGCGTTATCTACCGCTGTGCGTTACTTATCGCCTTTGCGTTACTTGAGCTACGTGGGCGTAACCGGACGCTACGTTGCGTAATGAACGCTGCGTGCGTCGGCCTTTGGATTGCGTACGCTAGTCTTTGTTAGAGACACGTGTACGCAAAACAAAGATCCACCGTAACACAATATACTTTTATCAATGTAAATGATCCCTGATCATCTACCGCGTACCCCACTGGTTTTGCCTTATCTCCCAGGCAAACCTGTGTGTTTGTCTACACTTTTAACTATTACCTCTATTCTTAAACTATGAAATAACAGCAAGTCTCTTTTTTTTTTGCACTTTCTATCAACTATAAAAATTGGCAAACAGGAATAGTGATATACGAAATTTAAAAAGAAATGCAGATATATATGTATGCGTGCGTGTATACGCAAGACAGAAGAGAAATAAACAGTTTTAAAAGACACAAGCGTTTTGTTCTTACTTCCGGTTCCCGGATTCCTTCAGCACTCTTTATCTAAGTGAAGCAGACGCTTATCCCGTCAGCACTGCGAGACAACCTCCCACCCTTTGCTGGGGGATAATGTCTGCTGATCTACCTAGTGCAGATATGAGAAGGACAGGACGAGTCCCCCAATTGATAAAGCTATATTCCTTTGTCGTATAAACAACCCTTAATGAAGTCTAAGAACACAGTACGCTGTTTACTTAAGAAGTACCGTAAGGGTACGCTAGTTGCGTAACGATCGCTTAGCCGTAGGCGAGACGCTCAAGCGTCACGTTCGCTCACGGCCCAGTGATCACAGGACAGCAAGTTATTGGTGATGACTAGAGTAATGATTCGCTATGGCGTAGCGGACGCTCGAGACCACGAGGAGATCACCAGCGGCGCAGACGCTCACAACGCTATACCTTTATGTCTAAACCTTTTATCAATGAAATACACAGAATACCTTAATGTGAATACAGGGTGTAAGTGCAACCTTGTGTAACCTGACTAACTACAAAGCTGCTTGAGCGTCACCGACGCTCAAGTGAACACTTAAAACTATAGGAAATACACAGATACTGGTTTAGGGTCCAAAGCCTATTATCTGTATTATAACTATTATACTTGCAAAAAGAATCACAGTACAAATGATACACTACAATATAACAGAGACTTCCTAACCGAATAACTATACAAGAAATACAATACAATACTATGCTGATCTAATACAATACAATATTAGTCAATGGGAGATACGAGAGAAAGAGAAGGGAGAGAGAGAGAGAGAGATTGGCTCACAGTAAGACAATATGATTACGGAGAAAAACTTACGCACAAAGGGTATGATCGCATGCGCCTCTGGACATCCAGCTTCCCGATTATCAGCAATGAGAACCGTTTGATGAGAAGTGCAAGCTGGATGCCACAGGCCCGTCTTTTATGCTACTCACACAATGCAATCTAATGGTCCCTACAACCTCATTGTCCATTGGACGCAGGAATTCGGCTTCGCACTATAACAAAAGGTCATAGGGTGATTCATACAGGTGGGCTGTGACGATTTCAAACGGCTCAGGTGGGTGGGAAACTAGGTTTCCCGCCGCATACCTGAGTATGAGTAAATAATAGAAATGGACATAAACTTCTTATGTCCATAACTATCCGCACGAGCGATTAATACGCTCCAAACCAACACCGGAATATTGCTATTTAAATACTCTTCCGATGGGTACCAAACACTGCTGTATAATTCCTGTTAGACCCTTAGCACAATACAAAGAGGGATTCCTCCGTTCAGGGACATTCCATATTAACCAAACTTTCAGAATCTATCAAAGGGACCATGGTCTACAAACTACATTAATTGTGAAAATATGTAACGATTGGGTCGCACGCTACGACTACATACTCTTTACCGTAAATACGCATACCGATGCGAGCGGGTGCACGCATCAGCGGGTATGCGCTATCACGGGAAAGCGCACGCATGCGCAGCGCGGACCAGCGTGAGGTGCAAATATGGCAGCGTGTATAGGGATATTTTTCTGACTTTGACAGTAACATACATACCTAGACACGGACCATGCAGCCCCTCACCACAGGTGTTACACGCATCTCTCAGGGACTAGATCATACAACACCTAGTGTTACTATGTAACATACATCCCTAGACACGGACCATGCAGCCTCTCACCACAGGTGTTACACGTATCTATCAGGGACTAGATCAAACAACACCTAGTGTTACTATGTAACATACATCCCTAGACACGGACCATGCAGCCCCTCACCACAGGTGTTACACGTATCTCTCAGGGACTAGATCATACAACACCTAATGTTACTATGTAACATACATCCCTAGACACGGACCATGCAGCCCCTCACCACAGGTGTTACACGTATCTCTCAGGGACTAGATCATACAACACCTAGTGTTACTATGTAACATACATCCATAGACACGGACCATGCAGCCCCTCACCACAGGTGTTACACGTATCTCTCAGGGGCCAAATCATACAACACCTAGTGTTACTATGTAACATACATACCTAGACACGGACCATGCAGCCCCTCACCACAGGTGTTACACGTTTCTCTCAGGGACTAGATCATACAACACCTAGTGTTACTATGTAACATACATCCCTAGACACGGACCATGCAGCCCCTCACCACAGGTGTTACACGTATCTCTCAGGGACTAGATCATACAACACCTAGTGTTACTATGTAACATACATCCTGACAATGCTAAATTCCTTTGTCGTATAAACAACCCTTTATGAAGTCTAAGAACACTGTACGCTGCTTACTTAAGAAGTACCGTAAGGGTACGCTATTTGCGTAACGATCGCTCAGCCGTAGGCGAGACGCTCAAGCGTCACGTTCGCTCACGGCCCAGTGATCACAGGACAACACGTTATTGGTTATGACTAGAGTAATGATTCGCTATGGCGTAGCGGACGCTCGAGACCACGAGGAGATCACCAGCGGCGCAGACGCTCACAACGCTATACCTTTATGTCTAAACCTTATACCAATGAAATGCACAGAATACCTTAATGTGAGTACAGGGTGTAAGTGCAACCTTGTGTAACCTGACTAACTACAAAGCTGCTTGAGCGTCACCGACGCTCAAGTGAACACTTAACACTATAGGAAATACACAGATACTGGTTTAGGGTCCAAAGCCTATTAACTGTATTATATCTAATATACTTGTAAAAGGGGATAACAGTACAAATGATACACTACAATATAACAGAGACTTCCTAACCAAAATACAATACTATCTAATACAATACAATACTAGTCTAGGGGAGATGTGAGAGAAAAGAGAAAGGAGAGAGAGAGAGAGAAATGGAGAGAGATGAGAGAAATTGGCTCACAGTAAGACAATGATTACGGAGAGAAACTTACGCACAAGGGGAAACGATCGCATGCGCCTGGACATCCAGCACCCGATTTTCAGCAATGAGAACCGTTGAAGAGTGAGAGCTGGATGTGGTCGGCCTGCCTATTTATGCCCCACACACAATGCAATCCTACAGTCCCTACAATCCCATTGTCCATTGGACGTCGGAATTCGGCCCTGCATCATAACAAAAGGTCATAGGTTGATTCATACAGGTGGGCTGTGACGATTTCAAACAGCTCAGGTGGGTGGGGAACTAGGTTTCCCGCCGCATACCTGAGTATGAGTAAATAGTAGAAATGGACATAAACTTCTTATGTCCATAACTATTCGCACGAGCGATTAATACGCTCCAAACCCACACCGGAATATTGCTATTTAAATACTCTTCCGATGGGTACCAAACACTGCTGCATGACTCCTGTTAGACCCTTCCTACGATACAAAGAGGGGTTCCTCAGCTCAGGGACATTCTATATTAACCAAACTTTCAGAAACTATCAAAGGGATCATGATCTACAAACTACATTAATTGTGAAAATATGTAACGAATGAGTCGCACGCTACGACTACATAAACTCTACCGTAAATACGCATACCGTGCGCCCGCGGGTGCACGCTATTGCGGGTATGCGCCTTCACGGGAGAGCGTACGCATGCGCAGCGCGGACCAGTGTGCGGTGCAAATATGGCAGTGTGTATGGGGATATTTTTCTGACTTTGACAGTCCACCCTTTGGCAGTCAATAATAACTGCCACTTCCTGAAAACATTTCAAAAGGAGAAAAATATATGTCAGTGGTTAATTCATTTCCATGGTTGGGTAAGGGAGGAGAGAGGAGTAGGTGTGAAGAGGGTATGACCTAGTGAGAAAGCAGAAGCATGTGTGTATGAGTCCATGTTTGGAGGGTCATGTATCATCGTGCCGTACGTGTGGTAAATCAAGCTTCGAGGTATTGCGAAGTATACATTTGAATTCCTTCTTATCCTGTGGTACAGGTCTGTGGATGGGCTGTCAAACTTTACCGAGCTCTTTTCGGATTTTGAACAAAATGGGGAGCACATTTTAGTTGATGATACATGAATGGGGGGATATGTGATTGCTGATATCTGTGCCTGTATTCCCTATACTATGTGTGTTATTACCTGAGGGTTGTAGAGATGAAGGTGAAGAACACTTATGGAAAATGCAATGATATTCTATGTCAGGGAAATGTACATCTGTCGTTGAAGTTGTGTTCGGTATCTGTTGAGAGTCGTCTTCTTTGCGCTGTATTGCTCCTTGGGCATGAGCAAATAGCTTTGTCAGAGCCATCGGATTTACAAAAAATGTTGGGCTAGCGTGAGTTTAAAAATACTAGGGAAACTGGGGATCCATGGCAAAGTTCATCAAGTGTCCATATCATAGGTTGTCAAAACTTCATCTTTGGTGCTTGTCTGTTGTCTGTATAGCGTCTCGTCAACTTCCTCGTCCAAGGGGGTCTTCGTATCTTGGAGAAAAGCAGAAAAACAGGTGAAAGAAACGGACCGTATAATCGCATTTTCATCACATCATGGTTTCTATCATTGGGTCATAAATCAAATCCAGGTTAATTACAGTTTCCTCACTCCTCAAACTCATCACTCTTGTACTTTGTTTGCACCTCATTAAAGCCTGCCCGCATCTAAATATCAATCCAATAAATATAACAACACCTAAGATACATAGTAGAAACTTTCCAACATCCATTATGACTCCTTGAGCCCAGTCTCCTAAACCGGAGAACCAATTTCGCGGGTTCAACCATGACACCCAACCAGTCAGCTCATTACCTACAGCAGCAAGGGTGAGATTGTGTTTCCGACGAAATTCCCACTTCAATTGGAGAATATCGTCCATCTTTTGGTCTATGACCTCTACCGGATCCTCGGTGCTATTTGTGATATACGTGCAACACTTTATGCCGTACTGTGTTGCCAATGTAACACAATATCCGCCTGTTACTGCTGTAAGATAATTAAGAACCATCCTATGCTGAACTAGTTCTGTTTTGTAAGCTTGAAGTTCTCTTCCAGTGTATCTAAACGTGTCATCATACATTTCAGTGATATTATCTAACAAATTGGCGAGTGCGGAAATGTATCTATAGTTCATCACTCCTCGAGCGGTGCGAGTGAAATCTAACGCTACCAGAACCTGAATCCCGGTGGATTCATGGATAAGATCGGAGGCCGGATGCTCTAACCTTTCTGACAGTTGTCTTTTAACTCGGTGCTCGTAATGAGTGTGAGTATAAGGAGCTTGGGCACCACGGTGTATGTCCTTCATTTTGTCATGTGTAACAGTCATCACTTCAGGCAATACTTTTCCAATATAACACAATCCTTCAGAGTTTGGGGCAAGCCATTTGTACGCCTTTCTCCCGCATATGAAATATGCATCATCGGGGAGAACATAAGGGACGGAGAAGGACATGACCATGTTACAAACCTTCCAGGTGAAATCTCCTGACCCTAATTCTTCCATCTGCTTAATGCACGTATCAGTTTGTACGGTATGTGCACAGTATCCTGGTGATACCTCTCCAACTCTAGTAATCCTATTTCCTAAGGTATATCGATACCGGAAAGATTTTCCTCTACTGGCTATGTGGCGTACAAGCTCTGTATCTGTAGGCATTCTATCTGCTCTGTGTGAAAAGGTCATGGTAAGGTTGCTCCATGACACTTCCCAATTTCCCGGCTTACGGGGATTGGAGATATTAAAACATAAGAGGGACCTATCCACATGGTATTGGTGGAGCTTCAAACTAGGAGGGCTGGAGATATTAAACCTCCTGTCCACCGGTCTCCCACCCTTTAGCTCAAGTACCTCCCCTACCGTTAAAGGAAATGGTACTAGCCCTGATTTACTATGACCCTGAGGTACTTGAGAGCATACCCAACAATCTGTTTGGTTTAATACGTTACCCACTAAGGAGTGATAGTCACTCAATGGATGCCGGTCTATATGGATATTAAAACTGGATTGGCATTTCTTTATGCATCCATCTTCAACCATTGTCACAGAGCCTACAGATACAGTTTTTCTTTTTGAACTAACAATCCTTCAAAGAAAATGTTTACAGATAACATGGTTGTTAGATCGTGCCCGGTACTCGCCTTTGCTTGGTGATTGGGTTGCTATTGGAAATTTACACCTCCGTCTCAGTCATCAGGACCTTTCTGGATCCTTTCTCGACCTCACTGGTACTCTCACCGAAACAGACTGCTCTGGTCAACATCATGGTTAACGGGAAAATCCATATCACAGTCTCTTGGGGCAAGTCCATCTTACAGGAGGAGAAAAGAAGAAATTTGTAAAGGGGGCATAAGAAAACAGTTTGAGGGGGAGAGAACTTGTTACGATAATAAGTTCTCTCGTCTTGTTGTTCTTCTTGTTCTGCTGTCCTCTCAAAGGTGCTGTCTCTCAGTCTTCCAAACGAACATTCTGGTGATGCAATATTCCTTCCCAACCGACGATCTTTCTGTAAGGAGCAAAAATCTGGCATTACCATTGGTCCAACTGAGGGGTGACATAGCATCTTTAAACCATGGAAACATGAGTGAGAAGAGAGAGAAAGCACAAAAAAAACAAAAGAGATAGAGAACAATTCATGTGTATATATACATTACATAACTCGACAATAACCATCAATAAGAAAAGAGAAACAAAACATTTTTTTTTAAACATTGTCAACATTAAGAAAACGTTGTTAGCATTAGAAAAACATTGTCAGACTTATTAGGCTGTCATATCTATGTGTCTAATGGTCTCCTTGAGCAGTCCCTCCCCACCAGCACCTGCATTACTCCACTGTCTGTATCTGGCCAGAAATACATTGTGGCGGAGGTCATGCTGGGGTTTGGTAGACTTCTGCAAGGACCAAGTGGATATGCAATGTGTGAATTCTTACCAATACTCGTCAGAGATGGGGATAGAGAGAGAGAGAGAGAAAAAAAAAAAAAAAACATTTCACTGATACATTTACAACGTTTCACCTGGTCATTCCTGTGTCTTTCAGTGAATGACCTCCCAATTTATTAACCGTTACCTCAGGCTTACCATCAGTCCTAATGATCACCTTTCCTGACTATATATTATGGGTGTGGCCCAAAATTCTTCCTATATGATCCCTGATTATAATGGTGTGTGTTGTAATTTTGCTCATTTCTTGGTCTAGGGGGTCTAACTTTATGTGGGTTATTACAGTTGTTGGCATAATGCCCTTCTCTTCTACAATGGTAACAGATCCTTGGCTTTCTCCAAGTGTCAGTGAACTGGGGTCTTGGCTGATTTGATGCCTCCTCAAACGCTCGGATGCTCATCATCATCAACCGTTTCCCCTGTTCTTCCCTGATTCCTTGGATTTCATGATTATGGTGTTGTCTTTCTCTTGATCTACAATCTCTTGCAAAGTGTCCCTTTTTATGACAATTGTAACAGACTTCCATATCTGGATTTCTCGCAGGGGTGTGGGGCTTTTGTTGGGGTGGTCTTGTGGTTAGGGCCTGTATATTTGCTGCCATTAACTTATCTCTTAGTGACTCTCTGTATCTGGTGATATTCTGATCATGATTAATGACGGCCTCTCTTAGTGCGGTCACCGAGATATCTCTCCAGTTTGGGTTGGTGGTCTGTACCTTTGTTTTTAATTCATCCTTTAAACCATTCATTAATACCTTAACCGCTATTCCTTTATGTTGTGCATTTGTCTTGATGTCTGCGATCCCAGTGTTTCTAGCCATTATTTGCAGTGCTCGATTGAAATAATTAGAAACATTTTCCTTTTCGTTTTGCCTTATGGAGAAAATGTCATTCCACTTGACAGCAGCTGGGAAATATATTCCTAACTGTCGGTTAATCTGCCTAATACATTCCTGATTGTGTTCTTCCATACAAGGTACCTCCGTGTCTAATTTACAATCAGCAATGAATTTTGCAGGGTCAACACTGGAGGGCAAACATGCCCTCAGCACTGTCCGCCACTCTTGGTTGGTGGGTCCTGTGGCGTTTCCTAGTTCTTTAATAAACCTTTGACATTTGGCTAGATTTTTCCTAGGATCAGGAAATTCAGACATAATTGATCTCAATTCGGTCCGGGACCAGAGACAGTGCATTGCACTGTCCTTGACGGGAATGATTCCCTGATCGTCAGTCTTCCCATTGGGGACTGAGATCACCCTGGCCAGATCGAACTCAGTTACATCATCTTGTGTTGGTCTTATAATATGGGGTACATTTGTTTGTGCGTGGTATAAAACATTGTACGTACCTGTGGACACGACCTCACCTGACCCTCCGTTAGGGGGTTTGATTATTGCCTTTACCAATTTGGTCGCGTCCACCTGGATGGCTTTTGTGATGGTTGCTGGAAGAGGTGCTGACATCGTTCTGGGCTCACTTTCTTGTTTGTATTCCTGAGGGAAGTTTGACATGGGGTGCAACTTGCATAGGTTAATAGTTGTACATTCAACAGTATTACAATAATCATTGTTACATTTATTACACTTATTCTTATAATCTTTATTACAGTTGCTAAGAGCGTTTTTATTGTTCCACCTTGTGCTTTTCTCCGCAACCACAATCCTCCCTGCTGCCATATCTCTCCCCTCAAGATAAGAGTCAGAAAAGTCAACTGAATCTCTTTGTAATTCACCTTCCTGTTGCCATAACTGCAAATAATCATAATGTTTACTTCGTCTCTTTGTTGGTTCAATGAGACATATCCTCCTCCTTAAATTTTGTAACACTTTTGGGCTGAAGCTACCTATTCTTGGGAACTTCTCCCCATCATGTACAGTCATTCTCTCCCATTCATCACATAAAACTTCAGCGTGATTTCCATATTTCTCACACATCACATATCGTGCCGACCCGACTGGCCGGTTCCCTAAATCAACCCGAACCGAGGTTGATCGCCCCCTACCTGAACAACTGGCCCCCATAATCTGCAGGTGTTGCTTACTACTCCTTTGATCTTTATATCAAGGTTTTCAGCGAACCCTTACAAACAAACCAAGATGTCCTGGGCAGGCTGGCGGTGGCGGTTTACCAAGTACCCCACTCACTTCTCGCCCACGTTGGCCAGTACTGCAATCACTGTAACCAGAGCTGCTGTACCCAACTCAGGGCCCCTGTGAACCTGTGTTTACTGGAACATATGAGGGTTACCCGCAGGACACTTACTCTTTCCAGTAAAGGTGGGGTTGTTAGATAGTTCCTGAGTGACCAGCGAACTTCCCTTTAAAAATAAAAAATTACACAAATCACGTCAGAATGTACAAATAGCGTTTGTGACCACTTTACTCTAATGGTATTAG
Source organism: Pseudophryne corroboree (assembly GCF_028390025.1). Classification (NCBI taxonomy): domain Eukaryota; kingdom Metazoa; phylum Chordata; class Amphibia; order Anura; family Myobatrachidae; genus Pseudophryne; species Pseudophryne corroboree. Next base: position 125,839 of record NW_026970416.1, on the reverse strand, counting down.
GTCAGATTACTAACTACTGCACACAATTACGTGCGGTCCAATCGTTCAGTACATAAGCACTACCTGTTATGTACTGAGAGATTAATGGAATCGATGTTTCCGGCCGCGATTCCTTCAGCAAGAGCTTGTGGCCTATATGGGTTCTGCACCAACACCCCAGGCGTTGTGCCTCTTGTACCTTTATAGCGGACCTCTTTGTCTATTTTACCTGTTACCTTATGACCTCCTGGTCTGTTACCGTCTGTTAATGACCTCCTGGTCTGTTACCTTATGACCTCCTGGTCTGTTACCTTATGGTCCGCTATACTCTAATGCTCAAATATTATTTAACCAGGGATGCCTCCCTAGCCACCGTATATGTCACTTACACGTGTGTCCCTTGACGAGTACCCGACTTTCCTTTTGGTTCAACCTCTAAGTTATATAAACTTATGTGATAAAAACACACTCACTCAACACATGTACACTTTGTTTCTATATCTATTTCTGCGCAGAAATTTTCTTCAGCCCAGCAGTGTTACCAATTTGGAGCAGGATCTGTTAAACTAAATTTCAGATTTTTCCAAAAATAGATTTGCGTTATTTACCGCGTCGCGTTATTTACCGCTGTGCGTTACTTATCGCCTTTGCGCTAATTATCGCTTTGCGCTAATTCAACTTTTCGTGACTTGAGCTACGTGGGCGTAACCGGACGCTACGTTGCGTAACGTACGCTGCGTGTGTCTGCCTTTGGATTGCGTACGCAAGTCTTTTGTTAGGGACACGTGTACGCAAAACAAAGATCCACCGTAACACAATTTCTATTTTTATCAATGTAGATGATCCCTGATCATCTACCGCACACCACACTGACTGCCTTGTCTCCCAGACAAGCCGTGTGTTGGTCTATATTTTAACTATTACCTCTACTATGAAATAACAGCAAATCTCTTTTAGCACTTTCTATCAACTATAAAAATTGGCAAACAGGAATAGTGATATACGAAATTGAAAAAGAAATGCAGATATATATGTATGCGTGCGTGTATACGCAAGACAGAAGAGAAATAAAACAGTTTTAAAAGACACAAGCGTTTTGTTCTTACTTCCGGTTCCCGGATTCCTTCAGCACTCTTTATCTAAGCGAAGCAGACGCTTATCCCGTCAGCACTGCGAGACAACCTCCCACCCTTTGCTGGGGGATAATGTCTGCTGATCTACCTAGTGCAGATATGAGAAGGACAGGACGAGTCCCCAATTGACAATGCTAAATTCCTTTGTCGTATAAACAACCCTTTATGAAGTCTAAGAACACTGTACGCTGCTTACTTAAGAAGTACCGTAAGGGTACGCTATTTGCGTAACGATCGCTCAGCCGTAGGCGAGACGCTCAAGCGTCACGTTCGCTCACGGCCCAGTGATCACAGGACAACACGTTATTGGTTATGACTAGAGTAATGATTCGCTATGGCGTAGCGGACGCTCGAGACCACGAGGAGATCACCAGCGGCGCAGACGCTCACAACGCTATACCTTTATGTCTAAACCTTATACCAATGAAATGCACAGAATACCTTAATGTGAGTACAGGGTGTAAGTGCAACCTTGTGTAACCTGACTAACTACAAAGCTGCTTGAGCGTCACCGACGCTCAAGTGAACACTTAACACTATAGGAAATACACAGATACTGGTTTAGGGTCCAAAGCCTATTAACTGTATTATATCTAATATACTTGTAAAAGGGGATAACAGTACAAATGATACACTACAATATAACAGAGACTTCCTAACCAAAATACAATACTATCTAATACAATACAATACTAGTCTAGGGGAGATGTGAGAGAAAAGAGAAAGGAGAGAGAGAGAGAGAGAAATGGAGAGAGATGAGAGAAATTGGCTCACAGTAAGACAATGATTACGGAGAGAAACTTACGCACAAGGGGAAACGATCGCATGCGCCTGGACATCCAGCACCCGATTTTCAGCAATGAGAACCGTTGAAGAGTGAGAGCTGGATGTGGTCGGCCTGCCTATTTATGCCCCACACACAATGCAATCCTACAGTCCCTACAATCCCATTGTCCATTGGACGTCGGAATTCGGCCCTGCATCATAACAAAAGGTCATAGGTTGATTCATACAGGTGGGCTGTGACGATTTCAAACAGCTCAGGTGGGTGGGGAACTAGGTTTCCCGCCGCATACCTGAGTATGAGTAAATAGTAGAAATGGACATAAACTTCTTATGTCCATAACTATTCGCACGAGCGATTAATACGCTCCAAACCCACACCGGAATATTGCTATTTAAATACTCTTCCGATGGGTACCAAACACTGCTGCATGACTCCTGTTAGACCCTTTCTACGATACAAAGAGGGGTTCCTCAGCTCAGGGACATTCTATATTAACCAAACTTTCAGAAACTATCAAAGGGATCATGATCTACAAACTACATTAATTGTGAAAATATGTAACGAATGAGTCGCACGCTACGACTACATAAACTCTACCGTAAATACGCATACCGTGCGCCCGCGGGTGCACGCTATTGCGGGTATGCGCCTTCACGGGAGAGCGTACGCATGCGCAGCGCGGACCAGTGTGCGGTGCAAATATGGCAGTGTGTATGGGGATATTTTTCTGACTTTGACAATCCATAGACACGGACCATGCAGCCCCTCACCACAGGTGTCACACGTATCTCTCAGGAACTAGATCATACAACACCTAGTGTTACTATGTAACATACATCCCTAGACACGGACCATGCAGCCCCTCACCACAGGTGTTACACGCATCTCTCAGGGACTAGATCATACAACACCTAGTGTTACTATGTAACATACATCCATAGACACGGACCATGCAGCCCTCACCACAGGTGTTACACGTATCTCTCAGGGACTAGATCTTACAACACCTAGTATTACTATGTAACATACATCCCTAGACACGGACCATGCAGCCCCTCACCACAGGTGTTACATGTATCTCTCAGGGACTAGATCATACAACACCTAGTGTTACTATGTAACATACATCCCTAGACACGGACCATGCAGCCCCTCACCACAGGTGTTACACGTATCTCTCAGTGACTAGATCATACAACACCTAGTGTTACTATGTAACATACATCCCTAGACACGGACCATGCAGCCCCTCACCACAGGTGTTACACGTATCTCTCAGGGACTAGATCATACAACACCTAGTGTTACTATGTAACATACATCCCTAGACACGGACCATGCAGCCCTCACCACAGGTGTTACACGTATCTCTCAGGGACTAGATCATACAACACCTAGTGTTACTATGTAACATACACCCCTAGACACGGACCATGCAGCCCCTCACCACAGGTGTTACACGTATCTCTCAGGGGCCACATCATACAACACCTAGTGTTACTATGTAACATACATCCCTAGACACGGACCATGCAGCCCCTCACCACAGGTGTTACACGTATCTCTCAGGGACTAGATCATACAACACCTAGTGTTACTATGTAACATACATCCCTAGACACGGACCATGCAGCCCCTCACCACAGGTGTTACACGTATCTCTCAGGGACTAGATAATACAACACCTAGTGTTACTATGTAACATACATCCCTAGACACGGACCATGCAGCCCCTCACCACAGGTGTTACACGTATCTCTCAGGGGCCACATCATACAACAACTAGTGTTACTATGTAACATACATCCCTAGACACGGACCATGCAGCCCCTCACCACAGGTGTTACACGTATCTCTCAGGGGCCACATCATACAACACCTAGTGTTACTATGTAACATACATCCCTAGACACGGACCATGCAGCCCCTCACCACAGGTGTTACACGTATCTCTCAGGGACTAGATCATACAACACCTAGTGTTACTATGTAACATACATCCCTAGACACGGACCATGCAGACCCTCACCATAGGTGTTACACGCATCTCTCAGGGGCCACATCATACAACACCTAGTGTTACTATGTAACATACATCCCTAGACACGGACCATGCAGACCCTCACCATAGGTGTTACATGTATCTCTCAGGGACTAGATCATACAACACCTAGTGTTACTATGTAACATACATCCCTAGACACGGACCATGCAGCCCCTCACCACAGGTGTTACACGTATCTCTCAGGGGCTAGATCATACAACACCTAGTGTTACTATGTAACATACATCCCTTGACACGGACCATGCAGCCCCTCACCACAGGTTTTACACGTATCTCTCAGGGACGACATCATACAACACCTAGTGTTACTATGTAACATACATCCCTAGACACGGACCATGCAGCCCCTCACCACAGGTGTTACACGTATCTCTCAGGGACTAGATCATACAACACTTAGTGTTACTATGTAACATACATCCCTAGACACGGACCATGCAGCCCCTTACCACAGGTGTTACACGTATCTCTCAGGGACTAGAAAATACAACACCTAGTGTTACTATGTAACATACATCCCTAGACACGGACCATGCAGCCCCTCACCACAGGTGTTACACGCATCTTTCAGGGACTAGATCATACAACACGTGTTACTATGTAACATACATCCCTAGACACGGACCATGCAGACCCTCACCACAGGTGTTACACGCATCTCTCAGGGACTAGATCCTACGACACCTAGTGTTACTATGTAACATACATCCCTAGACACGGACCATGCAGCCCCTCACCACAGGTGTTACACGTATCTCTCAGGGACTAGATCATACGACACCTAGTGTTACTATGTAACATACATCCCTAGACACGGACCATGCAGCCCCTCACCACAGGTTTTACATTCATCTCTCAGGAACTAGATCATACAACACCTAGTGTTACTATGTAACATACATCCCTAGACACGGACCATGCAGCCCCTCACCACAGGTGTTACACGTATCTCTCAGGGACTAGAAAATACAACACCTAGTGTTACTATGTAACATACATCCCTAGACACGGACCATGCAGCCCCTCACCACAGGTGTTACACGTATCTCTCAGGGACTAGATCATACGACACCTAGTGTTACTATGTAACATACATCCCTAGACACGGACCATGCAGCCGCTCACCACAGGTGTTACACGCATCTTTCAGGGACTAGATAATACAACACGTGTTACTATGTAACATACATCCCTAAACACGGACCATGCAGACCCTCACCACAGGTGTTACACGCATCTCTCAGGGACTAGATCATACGACACCTAGTGTTACTATGTAACATACATCCCTAGACACGGACCATGCAGCCCCTCACCACAGGTGTTACACGCATCTTTCAGGGACTAGATCATACAACACGTGTTACTATGTAACATACATCCCTAGACACGGACCATGCAGCCCCTCACCACAGGTTTTACACGTATCTCTCAGGGGCCACATCATACAACACCTAGTATTACTATATAACATACATCCCTAGACACGGACCATGCAGCCCCTTACCACAGGTGTTACACGCATCTCTCAGGGACTAGATCAAACAACACCTAGTGTTACTATGTAACATACATCCCTAGACACGGACCATGCAGCCCCTCACCACAGGTGTTACACGTATCTCTCAGGGACTAGATCATACAACACCTAGTGTTACTATGTAACATACATCCCTAGACACGGACCATGCAGCCCCTCACCACAGGTGTTACACGCATCTCTCAGGGACTAGATAATACAACACCTAGTGTTACTATGTAACATACATCCCTAGACACGGACCATGCAGCCCCTCACCACAGGTGTTACACGCATCTCTCAGGGACTAGATCATACAACACCTAGTGTTACTATGTAACATACATCCCTAGACACGGACCATGCAGCCCCTCACCACAGGTGTTACACGTATCTCTCAGGGACTAGATCATACGACACCTAGTGTTACTATGTAACATACATCCCTAGACACAGACCACACAGCCCCTCACCACAGGTTTTACACGTATCTCTCAGGGGCCACATCCTACAACACGTGTTACTATGTAACATACATCCCTAGACACGGACCATGCAGACCCTCACCACAGGTGTTACACGCATCTCTCAGGGACTAAATCATACGACACCTAGTGTTACTATGTAACATACATCCCTAGACACGGACCATGCAGCCCCTCACCACAGGTGTTACACGCATCTTTCAGGGACTAGATCATACAACACGTGTTACTATGTAACATACATCCCTAGACACGGACCATGCAGCCCCTCACCACAGGTGTTACACGTATCTCTCAGGGACTAGATCAAACAACACCTAGTGTTACTATGTAACATACATCCCTAGACACGGACCATGCAGCCCCTCACCACAGGTGTTACACGTATCTCTCAGGGACTAGATCATACAACACCTAGTGTTACTATGTAACATACATCCCTAGACACGGACCATGCAGCCCTCACCACAGGTGTTACACGTATCTCTCAGGGACTAGATCATACAACACCTAGTGTTACTATGTAACATACACCCCTAGACACGGACCATGCAGCCCCTCACCACAGGTGTTACACGTATCTCTCAGGGGCCACATCATACAACACCTAGTGTTACTATGTAACATACATCCCTAGACACGGACCATGCAGCCCCTCACCACAGGTGTTACACGTATCTCTCAGGGACTAGATCATACAACACCTAGTGTTACTATGTAACATACATCCCTAGACACGGACCATGCAGCCCCTCACCACAGGTGTTACACGTATCTCTCAGGGACTAGATAATACAACACCTAGTGTTACTATGTAACATACATCCCTAGACACGGACCATGCAGCCCCTCACCACAGGTGTTACACGTATCTCTCAGGGGCCACATCATACAACACCTAGTGTTACTATGTAACATACATCCCTAGACACGGACCATGCAGCCCCTCACCACAGGTGTTATACGTATCTCTCAGGGGCCACATCATACAACACCTAGTGTTACTATGTAACATACATCCCTAGACACGGACCATGCAGCCCCTCACCACAGGTGTAACACGTATCTCTCAGGGACTAGATCATACAACACCTAGTGTTACTATGTAACATACATCCCTAGACACGGACCATGCAGACCCTCACCATAGGTGTTACACGCATCTCTCAGGGGCCACATCATACAACACCTAGTGTTACTATGTAACATACATCCCTAGACACGGACCATGTAGACCCTCACCATAGGTGTTACATGTATCTCTCAGGGACTAGATCATACAACACCTAGTGTTACTATGTAACATACATCCCTAGACACGGACCATGCAGCCCCTCACCACAGGTGTTACACGTATCTCTCAGGGGCTAGATCATACAACACCTAGTGTTACTATGTAACATACATCCCTTGACACGGACCATGCAGCCCCTTACCACAGGTTTTACACGTATCTCTCAGGGGCCACATCATACAACACCTAGTATTACTATGTAACATACATCCCTAGACACGGACCATGCAGCCCCTCACCACAGGTGTTACACGTATCTCTCAGGGACTAGATCATACAACACTTAGTGTTACTATGTAACATACATCCCTAGACACGGACCATGCAGCCCCTTACCACAGGTGTTACACGTATCTCTCAGGGACTAGAAAATACAACACCTAGTGTTACTATGTAACATACATCCCTAGACACGGACCATGCAGCCCCTCACCACAGGTGTTACACGCATCTTTCAGGGACTAGATCATACAACACGTGTTACTATGTAACATACATCCCTAGACACGGACCATGCAGACCCTCACCACAGGTGTTACACACATCTCTCAGGGACTAGATCATACGGCACCTAGTGTTACTATGTAACATACATCCCTAGACACGGACCATGCAGCCCCTCACCACAGGTGTTACACGTATCTCTCAGGGACTAGATCATACGACACCTAGTGTTACTATGTAACATACATCCCTAGACACGGACCATGCAGCCCCTCACCACAGGTTTTACATTCATCTCTCAGGAACTAGATCATACAACACCTAGTGTTACTATGTAACATACATCCCTAGACACGGACCATGCAGCCCCTCACCACAGGTGTTACACGTATCTCTCAGGGACTAGAAAATACAACACCTAGTGTTACTATGTAACATACATCCCTAGACACGGACCATGCAGCCCCTCACCACAGGTGTTACACGTATCTCTCAGGGACTAGATCATACGACACCTAGTGTTACTATGTAACATACATCCCTAGACACGGACCATGCAGCCGCTCACCACAGGTGTTACACGCATCTTTCAGGGACTAGATAATACAACACGTGTTACTATGTAACATACATCCCTAGACACGGACCATGCAGACCCTCACCACAGGTGTTACACGCATCTCTCAGGGACTAGATCATACGACACCTAGTGTTACTATGTAACATACATCCCTAGACACGGACCATGCAGCCCCTCACCACAGGTGTTACACGCATCTTTCAGGGACTAGATCATACAACACATGTTACTATGTAACATACATCCCTAGACACGGACCATGCAGCCCCTCACCACAGGTTTTACACGTATCTCTCAGGGGCCACATCATACAACACCTAGTATTACTATGTAACATACATCCCTAGACACGGACCATGCAGCCCCTTACCACAGGTGTTACACGCATCTCTCAGGGACTAGATCAAACAACACCTAGTGTTACTATGTAACATACATCCCTAGACACGGACCATGCAGCCCCTCACCACAGGTGTTACACGTATCTCTCAGGGACTAGATCTTACAACACCTAGTGTTACTATGTAACATACATCCCTAGACACGGACCATGCAGCCCCTCACCACAGGTGTTACACGCATCTCTCAGGGACTAGATCATACAACACCTAGTGTTACTATGTAACATACATCCCTAGACACGGACCATGCAGCCCCTCACCACAGGTGTTACACGTATCTCTCAGGGACTAGATCATACGACACCTAGTGTTACTATGTAACATACATCCCTAGACACGGACCACGCAGCCCCTCACCACAGGTTTTACACGTATCTCTCAGGGGCCACATCATACAACACGTGTTACTATGTAACATACATCCCTAGACACGGACCATGCAGTCCCTCACCACAGGTGTTACACGCATCTCTCAGGGACTAAATCATACGACACCTAGTGTTACTATGTAACATACATCCCTAGACACGGACCATGCAGCCCCTCACCACAGGTGTTACACGTATCTCTCAGGGACTAGATCATACGACACCTAGTGTTACTATGTAACATACATCCCTAGACACGGACCATGCAGCCCCTCACCACAGGTTTTACACGCATCTCTCAGGAACTAGATCATACAACACCTAGTGTTACTATGTAACATACATCCCTAGACACGGACCATGCAGCCCCTCACCACAGGTGTTACACATATCTCTCAGGGACTAGATCATACGACACCTAGTGTTACTGTGTAACATACATCCCTAGACACGGACCACGCAGCCCCTCACCACAGGTTTTACACGCATCTTTCAGGGACTAGATCATACAACACGTGTTACTATGTAACATACATCCCTAGACACGGACCATGCAGACCCTCACCACAGGTGTTACACGCATCTCTCAGGGACTAGATCATACGACACCTAGTGTTACTATGTAACATACATCCCTAGACACGGACCATGCAGCCCCTCACCACAGGTGTTACACGCATCTTTCAGGGACTAGATCAAACAACACCTAGTGTTACTATGTAACATACATCCCTAGACACGGACCATGCAGCCCCTCACCACAGGTGTTACACGTATCTCTCAGGAACTAGATCATACAACACCTAGTGTTACTATGTAACATACATCCCTAGACACGGACCACGCAGCCCCTCACCACAGGTTTTACACGTATCTCTCAGGGGCCACATCATACAACACCTAGTGTTACTATGTAACATACATCCCTAGACACGGACCATGCAGCCCCTCACCACAGGTGTTACATGTATCTCTCAGGGACTAAATCATACGACACCTAGTGTTACTATGTAACATACATCCCTAGACACGGACCATGCAGCCCCTCACCACAGGTGTTACACGCATCTTTCAGGGACTAGATCATACAACACGTGTTACTATGTAACATACATCCCTAGACACGGACCATGCAGCCCCTTACCACAGGTGTTACACGTATCTCTCAGGGACTAGATCATACAACACCTAGTGTTACTATGTAACATACATCCCTAGACACGGACCACGCAGCCCCTCACCACAGGTTTTACACGTATCTCTCAGGGGCCACATCATACAACACCTAGTGTTACTATGTAACATACATCCCTAGACACGGACCATGCAGCCCCTCACCACAGGTGTTACACGTATCTCTCAGGGGCCACATCATACAACACCTAGTGTTACTATGTAACATACATCCCTAGACACGGACCATGCAGCCCCTCACCACAGGTGTTACATGTATCTCTCAGGGACTAAATCATACGACACCTAGTGTTACTATGTAACATACATCCCTAGACACGGACCATGCAGCCCCTCACCACAGGTGTTACACGCATCTTTCAGGGACTAGATCATACAACACGTGTTACTATGTAACATACATCCCTAGACACGGACCATGCAGCCCCTTACCACAGGTGTTACACGTATCTCTCAGGGACTAGATCATACAACACCTAGTGTTACTATGTAACATACATCCCTAGACACGGACCACGCAGCCCCTCACCACAGGTTTTACACGTATCTCTCAGGGGCCACATCATACAACACCTAGTGTTACTATGTAACATACATCCCTAGACACGGACCACGCAGACCCTCACCACAGGTTTTACACGTATCTCTCAGGGGCCACATCATACAACACCTAGTGTTACTATGTAACATACATCCCTAGACACGGACCATGCAGCCCCTTACCACAGGTGTTACACGTATCTCTCAGGGACTAGATCATACAACACCTAGTGTTACTATGTAACATACATCCCTAGACACGGACCATGCAGCCCCTCACCACAGGTTTTACACGCATCTCTCAGGAACTAGATCATACAACACCTAGTGTTATTATGTAACATACATCCCTAGACACGGACCATGCAGCCCCTCACCACAGGTGTTACACATATCTCTCAGGGACTAGATCATACGACACCTAGTGTTTCTGTGTAACATACATCCCTAGACACGGACCACGCAGCCCCTCACCACAGGTTTTACACGCATCTTTCAGGGACTAGATCATACAACACGTGTTACTATGTAACATACATCCCTAGACACGGACCATGCAGACCCTCACCACAGGTGTTACACGCATCTCTCAGGGACTAGATCATACGACACCTAGTGTTACTATGTAACATACATCCCTAGACACGGACCATGCAGCCCCTCACCACAGGTGTTACACGCATCTTTCAGGGACTAGATCAAACAACACCTAGTGTTACTATGTAACATACATCCCTAGACACGGACCATGCAGCCCCTCACCACAGGTGTTACACGTATCTCTCAGGGACTAGATCATACAACACCTAGTGTTACTATGTAACATACATCCCTAGACACGGACCACGCAGCCCCTCACCACAGGTTTTACACGTATCTCTCAGGGGCCACATCATACAACACCTAGTGTTACTATGTAACATACATCCCTAGACACGGACCATGCAGCCCCTCACCACAGGTGTTACATGTATCTCTCAGGGACTAAATCATACGACACCTAGTGTTACTATGTAACATACATCCCTAGACACGGACCATGCAGCCCCTCACCACAGGTGTTACACGCATCTTTCAGGGACTAGATCATACAACACGTGTTACTATGTAACATACATCCCTAGACACGGACCATGCAGCCCCTTACCACAGGTGTTACACGTATCTCTCAGGGACTAGATCATACAACACCTAGTGTTACTATGTAACATACATCCCTAGACACGGACCACGCAGCCCCTCACCACAGGTTTTACACGTATCTCTCAGGGGCCACATCATACAACACCTAGTGTTACTATGTAACATACATCCCTAGACACGGACCATGCAGCCCCTCACCACAAGTGTTACACGCATCTCTCAGGGACTAGATCATACAACACGTGTTACTATGTAACATACATCCCTAGACACGGACCATGCAGCCCCTCACCACAGGTCCCCATGTCCATGTAGAATCCATTGGGGTACCTGTTTTTAAAAACCAATGTACGCACCTATCACCCTGTGTAGATTGGTCCTCTTCTGTCCCTGTAGGCATACACAGGGTTAAAAAGATAACAAACCGAATAACCTGAACCACATGACTAAAGGGGTTCCATGTTTACACATGGATCCCCTTTCCCCGAATGCCGTGACTGCTGTCACTAGAGGATCCGGCAGCCAATCAGGGAGCGCCACATCATAGCGCTCTCCTGATTGGCTGTGCGCTCCTGGCCTGTCAATCAGGCGGAGTGCACAAGCTACAATGGAGGATCGCGGTCCTCCATTATAGTCAATGGTGGAAAAATTGCGGTCTGCGGCTAACCGCAAGGTTAATTGAGGTCACTTCTCCAAGAGCTTTCAGTCATGGGGCATTTTGCAAGAGAAGCGTGTGGGCCACATAGGGGTCAGGGATGCGGGCGATGCACGGTTCTGTTGCAGGGTCAGGTATATATTTTACACCTGAATTACGTGTTTTGTGTTAGTAACGCACTTGTTGCTGTGTTGGGGAACAGACATGGACAATGGCTGCTTGTGGAGTCTCTATGACTGGGCCCTGACAACAATCCCTGCGTGTCTCTCGTAGACTAGACGCTCCAGGGAAGGTAAATGTGTTCTAGCCCCTGACACGCTGTCTAAACACCGCTGAGTGCGCAGGTCTCCAGCCACCTGACTGATCATTCCTCAGGCTCGTATCCCGCCGGTATGACAGCTGCTCGTGATTGCCGACCAGGAGCTGTCTGTCACATGTGCTATTTATATGGTTCTGCGCTCTATAAAGGACCTTGATACAAAGTCAGGCTGGCTCTGAATAGGAAAGACAGAAACCCAGACACAACAGTCCCCAAATGCACTTAATGTACAGCGGCGTCCAACGCAAGTCACCCTCCGCGTCCTGACGCATCGCACGTGCTGCACGGCTCTGTGTCTGAGGATCAGACTGGGAATCACTTAACAAGCAGTGTTCAGCTTCAGTCTTCAGTAACAGACTACAGTATCACATTTCTGCTCGTGTACCCCTCTATAACACATCTCTCTGTACAGAGCTCGGAATGTGTACCCCTCTATAACACATCTCTCTGTACAGAGCTCGGAATGTGTACCCCTCTATAACACATCTCTCTGTACAGAGCTCGGAATGTGTACCCCTCTATAACACATCTCTCAGCACAGAGCTCGGAATGTGTACCCCTCTATAACACATGTCTCTGTACAGATCTCGAAATGTGTACCTCTCTATAACACATCTCTCTGTACAGAGCTCGGAATGTGTACCCCTCTATAACTCATGTCTCTGTACAGAGCTCGGAATGTGTACCCCTCTATAACACATGTCTCTGTACAGATCTCGAAATGTGTACCCCTCTATAACACATCTCTCTATACAGAGCTCGGAATGTGTACCCCTCTATAACTCATGTCTCTGTACAGAGCTCGGAATGTGTACCCCTCTATAACACATGTCTCTGTACAGATCTCGAAATGTGTACCCCTCTATAACACATCTCTCTATACAGAGCTCGGAATGTGTACCCCTCTATAACTCATGTCTCTGTACAGAGCTCGGAATGTGTACCCCTCTATAACACATCTCTCAGTACAGAGCTCGGAATGTGTACCCCTCTATAACACATCTCTCAGTACAGATCTCGGAATGTGTACCCCTCTATAACACATCTCTCTGTACAGAGCTCGGAATGTGTACCCCTCTATAACACATCTCTCTATACAGAGCTCGGAATGTGTACCCCTCTATAACACATCTCTCTATACAGAGCTCGGAATGTGTACCCCTCTATAACAAATCTCTCTATACAGAGCTCGGAATGTGTACCCCTCTATAACACATCTCTCTATACAGAGCTCGGAATGTGTACCCCTCTATAACACATCTCTCCGTACAGATCTCGGAACGTGTACCCCTCTATAACACATCTCTCTGTATAGATCTCGGAATGTGTACCCCTCTATAACACATCTCTCCGTACAGATCTCGGAATGTGTACCCCTCTATAACACATCTCTCCGTACAGATCTCGGAATGTGTACCCATCTATAACTCATGTCTCTGTACAGAGCTCGGAATGTGTACCCCTCTATAACACATGTCTCTGTACAGATCTCGGAATGTGTACCCCTCTATAAGACATCTCTCTGTGCAGAGCTCGGAATGTGCACCCCTCTATAATACATCTCTCTGTACAGAGCTCGGAATGTGTACCCCCCTGTAACACGTCTCTGTACAGAGCTCGGAATGTGTACCCCTCTATAACACATCTCTCAGTACAGAGCTCGGAATGTGTACCCCTCTATAACACATCTCTCTGTACAGAGCTCGGAATGTGTACCCCTCTATAACACATCTCTCTATACAGAGCTCGGAATGTGTACCCCTCTATAACACATCTCTCTGTACAGAGCTCGGAATGTGTACCCCTCTATAACACATCTCTCTATACAGAGCTCGGAATGTGTACCCCTCTATAACAAATCTCTCTGTACAAAGCTCGGAATGTGTACCCCTCTATAACACATCTCTCTATACAGAGCTCGGAATGTGTACCCCTCTATAACACATCTCTCCGTACAGATCTCGGAACGTGTACCCCTCTATAACACATCTCTCTGTACAGATCTCGGAATGTGTACCCCTCTATAACACATCTCTCCGTACAGATCTCGGAATGTGTACCCCTCTATAACACATCTCTCCGTACAGATCTCGGAATGTGTACCCCTCTATAACTCATGTCTCTGTACAGAGCTCGGAATGTGTACCCCTCTATAACACATGTCTCTGTACAGATCTCGGAATGTGTACCCCTCTATAAGACATCTCTCTGTGCAGAGCTCGGAATGTGTACCCCTCTATAACACATCTCTCTGTACAGAGCTCGGAATGTGTACCCCCCTGTAACACGTCTCTGTACAGAGCTCGGAATGTGTACCCCTCTATAACACATCTCTCTGTACAGATCTCGGAATGTGTACCCCTCTATAAGACATCTCTCTGTACAGAGCTCGGAATGTGTACCCCTCTATAACACATCTCTCTGTACAGAGCTCGGAATGTGTACCCCCCTGTAACACGTCTCTGTACAGAGCTCGGAATGTGTACCCCTCTATAGCACATCTCTCTCTACAGATCTCGGAATGTGTACCCCCCTGTAACACGTCTCTGTACAGAGCTCGGAATGTGTACCCCTCTATAACACATCTCTCTGTACAGATCTCGGAATGTGTACCCCTCTATAACACATCTCTCTGTACAGAGCTCGGAATGTGTACCCCTCTATAACACATCTCTCTGTACAGAGCTCGGAACGTGTACCCCTCTATAACACATCTCTCTGTACAGAGCTCGGAACGTGTACCCCTCTATAACACATCTCTCTGTACAGATCTCGGAATGTGTACCCCCCTGTAACACGTCTCTGTACAGAGCTCGGAATGTGTACCCCTCTATAACACATCTCTCTGTACAGATCTCGGAATGTGAACCCCTCTATAACACATCTCTCTGTACAGAGCTCGGAATGTGTACCCCTCTATAACACATCTCTCTGTACAGAGCTCGGAACGTGTACCCCTCTATAACACATCTCTCTGTACAGATCTCGGAATGTGTACCCCTCTATAACACATCTCTCTGTACAGAGCTCGGAATGTGTACCCCTCTATAACACATCTCTCTGTACAGAGCTCGGAATGTGTACCCCTCTATAACACATCTCTCTGTACAGAGCTCGGAATGTGTACCCCTCTATAACACATCTCTCTGTACAGAGCTCGGAATGTGTACCCCTCTATAGCACATCTCTCTGTACAAATCTCAGAATGTGTACCCCTCTATAACACATCTCTCTGTACAGATCTCGGAATGTGTACCCCTCTATAGCACATCTCTCTCTACAGATCTCAGAATGTGTACCCCTCTATAGCACATCTCTCTGTACAGAGCTCGGAACGTGTACCCCTCTATAACACATCTCTCTGTACAGATCTCGGAATGTGTACCCCTCTATAACACATCTCTCTGTACAGAGCTCGGAATGTGTACCCCTCTATAACACATCTCTCCGTACAGAGCTCGGAACGTGTACCCCTCTATAACAAATCTCTCTGTACAGAGCTCGGAATGTGTACCCCTCTATAACACATCTCTCTGTGCAGAGCTCGGAATGTGTACCCCTCTATAACTCATGTCTCTGTACAGAGCTCGGGATGTGTACCCCTCTATAACACATCTCTCTGTGCAGAGCTCGGAATGTGTACCCCTCTATAACACATCTCTCAGTACAGAGCTCGGAATGTGTACCCCTCTATAACACATGTCTCTGTACAGATCTCGGAATGTGTACCCCTCTATAACAAATCTCCCTGTACAGAGCTCGGAATGTGTACCCCTCTATAACACATGTCTCTGTACAGAGCTCGGAATGTGTACCCCTCTATAACACATCTCTCAGTACAGAGCTCGGAATGTGTACCCCTCTATAACTCATGTCTCTGTACAGAGCTCGGAATGTGTACCCCTCTATAACACATGTCTCTGTACAGATCTCGGAATGTGTACCCCTCTATAACAAATCTCTCTGTACAGAGCTCGGAATGTGTACCCCTCTATAACACATCTCTCAGTACAGAGCTCGGAATGTGTACCCCTCTATAACTCATGTCTCTGTACAGAGCTCGGAATGTGTACCCCTCTATAACACATCTCTCTGTACAGAGCTCGGAATGTGTACCCCTCTATAACACATCTCTCTGTACAGATCTCGGAATGTGTACCCCTCTATAACACATCTCTCAGTACAGAGCTCGGAATGTGTACCCCTCTATAACTCATGTCTCTGTACAGAGCTCGGAATGTGTACCCCTCTATAACAAATCTCTCTGTACAGAGCTCGGAATGTGTACCCCTCTATAACACATCTCTCTGTACAGAGCTTGGAACGTGTACCCCTCTATAACACATCTCTCTGTACAGATCTCGGAATGTGCACCCCTCTTTAACACATCTCTCTGTACAGATCTCGGAATGTGTACCCCTCTATAACACATCTCTCTGTACAGAGCTCGGAATGTGTACCCCTCTATAACACATCTCTCAGTACAGATCTCGGAATGTGTACCCCTCTATAGCACATCTCTCTGTACAGAGCTCGGAATGTGTACCCCTCTATAGCACATCTCACTCTACAGATCTCAGAATGTGGACCGCTCTATAGCACATCTCTCTCTACAGATCTCAGAATGTGTACCCCTCTATAGCACATCTCTCTGTACAGAGCTCGGAACGTGTACCCCTCTATAACACATCTCTCCGTAGAGATCTCGGAATGTGTACCCCTCTATAACAAATCTCTCTGTACAGAGCTCGGAATGTGTACCCCTCTATAACACATCTCTCTGTGCAAAGCTCGGAATGTGTACCCCTCTATAACTCATGTCTCTGTACAGAGCTCGGAATGTGTACCCCTCTATAACACATCTCTCTGTGCAGAGCTCGGAATGTGTACCCCTCTATAACACATCTCTCAGTACAGAGCTCGGAATGTGTACCCCTCTATAACACATGTCTCTGTACAGATCTCGGAATGTGTACCCCTCTATAACAAATCTCTCTGTACAGAGCTCGGAATGTGTACCCCTCTATAACACATCTCACAGTACAGAGCTCGGAATGTGTACCCCTCTATAACACTTCTCTCCGTACAGATCTCGGAATGTGTACCCCTCTATAACACATCTCTCAGAACAGAGCTCGGAATGTGTACCCCTCTATAACTCATGTCTCTGTACAGAGCTCGGAATGTGTACCCCTCTATAACATATCTCTTTGTACAGATCTCGGAATGTGTACCCCTCTATAGCACATTTGTCTGTACAGATCTCGGAATGTGTACCCCCCTATAACACGTCTCTGTACAGAGTTTGGAATGTGTACCCCTCTATAACACATCTCTCTGTACAGATCTCGGAATGTGTACCCCCCTATAACACATCTCCTCGTACAGATCTCGGAATGTGTACCCCTCTATAACACATCTCTCTGTACAGATCTCGGAATGTGTACCCCTCTATAACATATCTCTCTGTACAGATCTCGGAATGTGTACCCCCCTATAACACATCTCCTCGTACAGATCTCGGAATGTGTACCCCTCTATAACACATCTCTCCGTACAGATCTCGGAATGTGTACCCCTCTATAACACATCTCTCTGTACAGATCTCGGAATGTGTACCCCCCTATAACACATCTCTCTGTACAGAGCTCGGAATGTGTACCCCTCTATAACTCATGTCTCTGTACAGATCTCGGAATGTGTACCCCTCTATAACACATCTCTCTGTACAGATCTCGGAATGTGTACCCCCCTATAACACATCTCTCCGTACAGATCTCGGAATGTGTACCCCCCTATAACACATGTCTCTGTACAGATCTCGGAATGTGTACCCCTCTATAACACATCTCTCTGTACAGATCTCGGAATGTGTACCCCTCTATAACACATCTCTCTGTACAGATCTCGGAATGTGTGCCCCCCTATAACACATCTCTCTGTACAGATCTAGGAATGTGTACCCCTCTATAACACATCTCTCTGTACAGATCTCGGAATGTGTACCCCTCTATAACTCATGTTTCTGTACAGAGCTCGGAATGTGTACCCCTCTATAACAAATCTCTCTGTACAAATCTCGGAATGTGTACCCCTCTATAACACATCTCTCAGTACAAATCTCGGAATGTGTACCCCTCTATAACACATCTCTCAGTACAGATCTCGGAATGTGTACCCCTCTATAACACATCTCTCAGTACAGATCTCGGAATGTGTACCCCTCTATAACACATCTCTCTGTACAGATCTTGGAATGTGTACCCCTCTATAACACATCTCTCTGTACAAATCTCGGAATGTTTACCCCTCTATAACACATCTCTCCGTACAGATCTCGGAATGTGTACCCCTCTATAACACATCTCTCTGTACAGATCTCGGAATGTGTACCCCTCTATAACACATCTCTCTGTACAGATGTCGGAATGTGTACCCCCCTATAACACATCTCTCCGTACAGATCTCGGAATGTGTACCCCCCTATAACACATGTCTCCGTACAGATCTCGGAATGTGTACCCCTCTATAACACATCTCTCTGTACAGATCTCGGAATGTGTGCCCCCCTATAACACATCTCTCTGTACAGATCTAGGAATGTGTACCCCTCTATAACACATCTCTCTGTACAGATCTCGGAATGTGTACCCCTCTATAACTCATGTTTCTGTACAGAGCTCGGAATGTGTACCCCTCTATAACAAATCTCTCTGTACAAATCTCGGAATGTGTACCCCTCTATAACACATCTCTCAGTACAGATCTCGGAATGTGTACCCCTCTATAACACATCTCTCAGTACAGATCTCGGAATGTGTACCCCTCTATAACACATCTCTCTGTACAGATCTTGGAATGTGTACCCCTCTATAACACATCTCTCTGTACAGATTTCGGAATGTGTACCCCCCTATAACACATCTCTCTGTACAGATTTCGGAATGTGTACCCCCCTATAACACATCTCTCTGTACAGATCTCGGAATGTGTACCCCTCTATAACACATGTCTCCGTACAGATCTCGGAATGTGTACCCCTCTATAACACATCTCTCTGTACAGATCTCGGAATGTGTACCCCTCTATAACACATCTCTCTGTGCAGAGCACGGAATGTGTACCCCTCTATAACACATCTCTCTGTACAGATCTCGGAATGTGAACCCCTCTATAACACATCTCTCTGTACAGAGCTCGGAATGTGTACCCCTCTATAACACATCTCTCTGTACAGAGCTCGGAATGTGTACCCCTCTATAACACATCTCTCTGTACAGAGCTCGGAATGTGTACCCCTCTATAACACATCTCTCTGTACAGAGCTCGGAATGTGAACCCCTCTATAACACATCTCTCCGTACAGAGCTCGGAATGTGTACCCCTCTATAACTCATGTTTCTGTACAGAGCTCGGAATGTGTACCCCTCTATAACACATCTCTCTGTACAAATCTCGGAATGTGTACCCCTCTATAAAACATCTCTCAGTACAGATCTCGGAATGTGTACCCCTCTATAACACATCTCTCTGTACAAATCTCGGAATGTGTACCCCTCTATAACATATCTCTCCGTACAAATCACGGAATGTGTACCCCTCTATAACACATCTCTCAGTACAGAGCTCGGAATGTGTACCCCTCTATAACACATCTCTCTGTACAGATCTCGGAATGTGTACCCCTCTATAACTCATCTCTCTGTACAGAGCTCGGAATGTGTACCCCTCTATAGCACATCTCTCTGTACAGATCTCGGAATGTGTACCCCTCTATAACACGTCTCTGTACAGAGCTCGGAATGTGTACCCCTCTATAACACATCTCTCAGTACAGATCTCGGAATGTGTACCCCTCTATAACACATCTCTCTGTACAGATCTCGGAATGTGTACCCCTCTATAACACGTCTCTGTACAGAGCTCGAAATGTGTACCCCTCTATAACACATCTCTCAGTACAGATCTCGGAATGTGTACCCCTCTATAACACATCTCTCTGTACAGATCTCGGAATGTGTACCCCTCTATAACACATCTCTCTGTGCAGATCTCGGAATGTGTACCCCTCTATAACACATCTCTCAGTACAGATCTCGGAATGTGTATCCCTCTATAACACGTCTCTGTACAGAGCTCGGAATGTGTACCCCTCTATAACAAATCTCTCTGTACAAATCTCGGAATGTGTACCCCTCTATAACACATCTCTCAGTACAGATCTCGGAATGTGTACCCCTCTATAACACATCTCTCTGTACAAATCTCGGAATGTGTACCCCTCTATAGCACATCTCTCTGTACAGATCTCGGAATGTGTACCCCTCTATAACACGTCTCTGTACAGAGCTCGGAATGTGTACCCCTCTATAACACATCTCTCAGTACAGATCTCGGAATGTGTACCCCTCTATAACACATCTCTCTGTACAGATCTCGGAATGTGTACCCCTCTATAACACATCTCTCAGTACAGATCTCGGAATGTGTATCCCTCTATAACACATCTCTCTGTACAGAGCTCGGAATGTGTACCCCTCTATAACACATCTCTCTGTACAGAGCTCGGAATGTGTACCCCTCTATAACACATGTCTCTGTACAGAGCTCGGAATGTGTACTCCTCTATAACACATCTCTCTGTACAGATCTCAGAATGTGTACCCCTCTATAACTCATGTCTCTGTACAGAGCTCGGAATGTGTAGCCCCCTCTATAACACATCTCTCTGTGCAGAGCTCGGAATGTGTACCCCTCTATAACACATCTCTCTGTACAGATCTCGGAATGTGTACCCCTCTATAACACATCTCTCTGTACAGATCTAGGAATGTGTACCCCTCTATAACACATTTCTCTGTACAGATCTCGGAATGTGTACCCCTCTATAACACATCTCTCTGTACAGATCTCGGAATGTGTACCCCTCTATAACACATCTCTCTGTACAGAGCTCGGAATGTGTACCCCTCTATAACACATCTCTCTGTACAGAGCTCGGAATGTGTACCCCTCTATAACACATCTCTCTGTACAGATCTCGGAATGTGTACCCCTCTATAACACATCTCTCTGTACAGAGCTCGGAATGTGTACCCCTCTATAACACATTTCTCTGTACAGATCACGGAATGTGTACCCCTCTATAACACATCTCTCTGTACAGATCTAGGAATGTGTACCCCTCTATAGCGCATGTCTCTGTACAGAGCTCGGAATGTGTACCCCTCTATAGCGCATGTCTCTGTACAGATCTTGGACCTGGCTGCGGCTGCTGAGGGAGGTGGTGGGCGCTGTGCCAGTTGTGCGTAGGGGGACTGGGACACACCCTAGAGCCGGGGTAGGGAGAGGGGAGGCGCCCTGAGCTCCGCAAGGTCTAGAACCAGCCCTGTGTAAAATACGCTACGCAATCTGCCGCAGTGCACATCCTGCATCAGACCCGTTACAGTTATTGCGCTATACTATGGGGGGCTTATAAGCTGTGACCATGGCGCTCACATACCGGGATAGAAGGGAAGAAGAAGAGATTACCGTACAAATGTCAACTAACAAAACTACATTAATTTTCTACATATAGGGGGGTATTCAGAGATGGACGCAGATCTTACATATACAGCAAGATCTGCGTCCATATACGCACATGCTGGGGACCGCCTAACGTGTGTTGTGCCGCCCCGCAATGTGTGCAGCCTGGTCTCTACCGAGTGGGCATGGACCTGTTTTCAGCATTTGGGGGCTGTTACCAGGGATCAGCGCTGCCTGTAGGGGAGAGTCTGTCAGCTCACACTGCTCCCAGGGATCAGAGCCACCTGTAGGGTAGAGTCTGGCAGCTCACACTGCTCCCAGGGATCAGCGCCGCCTGTAGGGGAGAATCTAGCAGCTCACGCTGTAGTCAGGGATCTGCGCCGCCTGTAGGGAGAGTCTGTCAGCTCACACTGCTCCCAGGGATCAGCGCCGCCTGTAGCGGAGAGTCTGTCAGCTCACACTGCTCCCAGGGATCAGCACCGCCTGTAGGGGAGAGTCTGTCAGCTCACAATGCTCCCAGGGATCAGCGCTGCCTGTAGGGGAGAGTCTGGCAGCTCACACTGCTCCTAGGGATCAGCGCCGCCTGTAGGGGAGAATCTGGCAGCTCACGCTGTAGTCAGGGATCTGCGCCGCCTGTAGCGGAGAGTCTGTCAGCTCATGCTGCTCCCAGGGATCAGCGCCACCTGTAGGGTAGAGTCTGGCAGCTCACACTGCTCCTAGGGATCAGCGCCGCCTGTAGGGGAGAATCTGGCAGCTCACGCAGTAGTCAGGGATCTGCGCCGCCTGTAGCGGAGAGTCTGTCAGCTCATGCTGCTCCCAGGGATCAGCGCCACCTGTAGGGGAGAGTCTGTCAGCTCACGCTGTTGCCAGGGATCAGCGCTGCCTGTAGGGTAGAGTCTGTCAGCTCACACAGCTCCCAGGGATCAACGCCGCCTGTAGGGGAGAGTCTGACAGCTCACACTGCTCCAAGGGATCACCGCCGCCTGTAGGGTAGAGTCTGACAGCTCACACTGCTACCAGGGATCAGCGCCACCTGTAGGGGAGAGTCTGACAGCTCACACTGCTCCCAGGGATCAACGCCGCCTGTAGGGGAGAGTCTGGCAGCTCACACTGCTCCCAGGGATCAGCACCACCTGTAGGGTAGAGTCTGTCAGCCCACACTGCTCCCAGGGATCAGCGCCACCTGTAGCAGAGAGTCTGACAGCTCACACTGCTCCCAGGGATCAGCGCCACCTGTAGGGGAGAGTCTGGCAGCTCATACTGCTCCCAGGGATCAGCGCCGTCTGTAGGGTAGAGTCTGACAGCTCACACTGCTCCCAGGGATCAGCGCCGCCTGTAGGGTAGAGTCTGACAGCTCACACTGCTCCCAGGGATCAGCGCCACCTGTAGTGAGAGTCTGTCAGCTCACACTGCTCCCAGGGATCAGCGCCACCTGTAGGGGAGAGTCTGTCAGCTCACACTGCTCCCAGGGATCAGCACCACCTGTAGGGGAGAGTCTGTCAGCTCACACTGCTCCCAAATATCAGCGCCGCCTGTAGGGGAGAGTCTGTCAGCTCACACTGCTCCCAAAGATCAGCGCCACCTGTAGGGGAGAGTCTGTCAGCTCACACTGCTCCCAGGGATCAGCGCCACCTGTAGGGGAGAGTCTGGCAGCTCACACTGCTCCCAGGGATAAGCGCCACCTGTAGCGGAAAGTCTGTCGGCTCATACTGCTCCCAGGGATCAGCGCCGCCTGTAGGGGAGAGTCTGACAGCTCACACTGCTCCAAGGGATCAGCGCCGCCTGTAGGGTAGAGTCTGACAGCTCACACTGCTACCAGGGATCAGCGCCACCTGTAGGGGAGAGTCTGACAGCTCACACTGCTCTCAGGGATCAACGCCGCCTGTAGGGGAGAGTCTGACAGCTCACACTGCTCCCAGGGATCAGAGCCACCTGTAGGGGAGAGTCTGGCAGCTCACACTGCTCCCAGGGATCAGCGCCACCTGTAGGGTAGAGTGTGTCAGCCCACACTGCTCCCAGGGATCAGCGCCACCTGTAGCAGAGAGTCTGACAGCTCACACTGCTCCCAGGGATCAGCGCCACATGTAGGGGAGAGTCTGTCAGCTCACACTGCTCCCAGGGATCAGCACCACCTGTAGGGGAGAGTCTGTCAGCTCACACTGCTCCCAAATATCAGCGCCGCCTGTAGGGGAGAGTCTGTCAGCTCACACTGCTCCGAAAGATCAGCGCCACCTGTAGGGGAGAGTCTGTCAGCTCACACTGCTCCCAGGGATCAGCGCCACCTGTAGGGGAGAGTCTGGCAGCTCACACTGCTCCTAGGGATCAGCGCCGCCTGTAGGGGAGAATCTGGCAGCTCAAGCTGTAGTCAGGGATCTGCATCGCCTGTAGCGGAGAGTCTGTCAGCTGATGCTGCTCCCAGGGATCAGCGCCACCTGTAGGGGAGAGTCTGTCAGCTCACGCTGTTGCCAGGGATCAGCGCCGCCTGTAGGGTAGAGTCTGACAGCTCACACTGCTACCAGGGATCAGCGCCACCTGTAGGGGAGAGTCTGACAGCTCACACTGCTCTCAGGGATCAACGCCGCCTGTAGGGGAGAGTCTGACAGCTCACACTGCTCCCAGGGATCAGAGCCACCTGTAGGGGAGAGTCTGGCAGCTCACACTGCTCCCAGGGATCAGCGCCACCTGTAGGGTAGAGTGTGTCAGCCCACACTGCTCCCAGGGATCAGCGCCACCTGTAGCAGAGAGTCTGACAGCTCACACTGCTCCCAGGGATCAGCGCCACCTGTAGGGGAGAGTCTGGCAGCTCATACTGCTCCCAGGGATCAGCGCCACCTGTAGGGTAGAGTCTGGCAACTCACACTGCCCCCAGGGATCAGCATCGCCTGTAGGGGAGAGTCTGACAGCTCACACTGCTCCCAGGGATCAGCAACGCCTGTAGGGGAGAGTCTGACAGCTCACACTGCTCCCAGGGATCAGCGCCGCCTGTAGGGAGAGTCTGTCAGCTCACGCTGTTGCCAGGGATAAGCGCCACTTGTAGCGGAGAGTCTGTCAGCTCATACTGCTCCCAGGTATCAGTGCCGCCTGTAGGGGAGAGTCTGACAGCTCACACTGCTCCTAGGGATCAGCGCCACCTGTAGGGGAGAGTCTGTCAGCTCACACTGCTCCAAGGGATCAGCGCCGCCTGTAGGGTAGAGTCTGAAAGCTCACACAGCTCCCAGGGATCAGCGCCACCTGTAGGGGAGAGTCTGTCAGCTCACACTGCTCCAAGGGATCAGCACCCCCTGTAGGGTAGAGTCTGTCAGTTAACACTGCTCCCAGGGATCAGCGCCACCTGTAGCGGAGAGTCTGTCAGCTCACACTGCTCCCAGGTATCAGCGCCGCCTGTAGGGTAGAGTCTGACAGCTCACACTGCTCCCAGGGATCAGCGCCGCCAGTAGGGGAGAGTCTGGCAGCTCATGCTGTTCCCAGGTATCAGCTCTGCCTGTAGGGGAGAGTCTGGCAGCTCACACTGCTCCCAGGGATCAGCGCTGCCTGTAGGGGACAGTCTGGCTGCTCACACTGCTCCTAGGGATCAGCGCCGCCTGTAGGGAAGAATCTGGCAGCTCATGCTGTAGTCAGGGATCTGCGCCGCCTGTAGCGGAGAGTCTGTCAGCTCATACTGCTCCCAGGGATCAGCGCCGCCTGTAGGGGAGAGTCTGACAGCTCACACTGCTCCTATGGATCAGCGCCACCTGTAAGGGAGAGTCAGTCAGCTCACACTGCTCCAAGGGATCAGCGTTGCCTGTAAGGTAGAGTCTGACAGCTCACACTGCTCCCAGGGATCAGCGCCGCCTGTAGGGGAGAGTCTGACAGCTCACACTGCTCCTAGGGATCAGCGCCACCTGTAAGGGAGAGTCTGTCAGCTCACACTGCTCCAAGGGATCAGCGTTGCCTGTAGGGTAGAGTCTGACAGCTCACACTACTCCCAGGGATCAACGCCGCCTGTAGGGGAGAGTCTGACAGCTCACACTGCTCCTAGGGATCAGCGCCACCTGTAAGGGAGAGTCTGTCAGCTCACACTGCTCCAAGGGATCAGCGCCGCCTGTAAGGTAGAGTCTGACAGCTCACACTGCTCCAAGGGATCAGCGCCGCCTGTAGGGTAGAGTCTGACAGCTCACACTGCTCCCAGGGATCAGCGCCACCTGTAGGGGAGAGTCTGACAGCTCACGCTGCTCCCAGGGATCAACGCCGCCTGTAGCGGAGAGTCTGACAGCTCACACTGCTCCCAGGGATCAGCGCCACCTGTAGGGGAGAGTCTGTCAGCTCACACTGCTCCCAGGGACCAGCGCCGCCTGTAGGGTAGAGTCTGTCAGCTCACACTGCTCCCAAGGATCAGTGCCACCTTTAGCAGAGAGTCTGACAGCTCACACTGCTCCCAGGGATCAGCGCCACCTGTAGGGGAGAGACTGGCAGCTCATACTGCTCCCAGGGATCAGCGCCACCTGTAGCAGAGAGTCTGACAGCTCACACTGCTCCCAGGGATCAGCGCCACCTGTAGGGGAGAGTCTGGCAGCTCATACTGCTCCCAGGGGTCAGCGCCGCCTGTAGGGTAGAGTCTGACAGCTCACACTGCTCCCAGTGATCATCGCCACCTGTAGGGAGAGTCTGTCAGCTCACATTGCTCCCAGGGATCAGCACCACATGTAGGGGAGAGTCTGTCAGCTCACACTGCTCCCAGGGATCAGCGCCACCTGTAGGGGAGAGTCTGGCAGCTCACACTGCTCCTAGGGATCAGCGCCGCCTGTAGGGGAGAATCTGGCAGCTCACACTGCTCCCAGGGATCAGCATCGCCTGTAGGGGAGAGTCTGACAGCTCACACTGCTCCCAGGGATCAGCGCCACCTGTAGGGAGAGTCTGTCAGCTCACGCTGTTGCCAGGGATCAGCGCCACCTGTAGGGGAGAGTCTGTCAGCTCACGCTGTTGCCAGGGATCAGCGCCGCCTGTAGGGTAGAGTCTGTCAGCTCACACTGCTCCCAGGGATTAGCGCCACCTGTAGGGTAGAGTCTGGCAGCTCACACTGCTCCCAGGGATCAGCATCGCCTGTAGGGGAGAGTCTGACAGCTCACACTGCTCCCAGGGATCAGCGCCACCTGTAGGGGAGAGTCTGACAGCTCACACTGCTCCCAGGGATCAGCGCCACCTGTAGGGTAGAGTCTGTCAGCTCACGCTGTTGCCAGGGATAAGCGCCACCTGTAGCGGAGAGTCTGTCAGCTCATACTGCTCCCAGGGATCAGCGCCGCCTGTAGGGTAGAGTCTGACAGCTCACACTGCTCCCAGGGATCAGCGCCACCTGTAGGGGAGAGTCTGACAGCTCACACTGCTCCCAGGGATCAACGCCGCCTGTAGGGGAGAGTCTGACAGCTCACACTGCTCCCAGGGATCAGTGCCACCTGTAGGGGAGAGTCTGTCAGCTCACACTGCTCCCAGGGATCAGCGCCGCCTGTAGGGGAGAGTCTGTCAGCTCACATTGCTCCCAGGGATCAGCGCCACCTGTAGCAGAGAGTCTGACAGCTCACACTGCTCCCAGGGATCAGCGCCACCTCTAGGGGAGAGTCTGGCAGCTCATACTGCTCCCAGGGATCAGCGCCACCTATAGCAGAGAGTCTGACAGCTCACACTGCTCCCAGGGATCAGCGCCACTTGTAGGGGAGAGTCTGGCAGCTCATACTACTCCCAGGGATCAGCGCCGCCTGTAGGGGAGAGTCTGTCAGCTCACACTGCTCCCAGGGATCAGCGCCACCTGTAGGGGAGAGTCTGTCAGCTCACACTGCTCCCAGGGATCAGCGCCGCCTGTAGGGGAGAGTCTGACAGCTCACACTGCTCCCAGGGATCAGCGCCGCCTGTAGGGTAGAGTCTGACAGCTCACACTGCTCCCAAAGATCAGCGCCACCTGTAGGGGAGAGTCTGTCAGCTCACACTGCTCCCAGGGATCAGCGCCACCTGTAGGGGAGAGTCTGGCAGCTCACACTGCTCCTATGGATCAGCGCCGCCTGTAGGGGAGAATCTGGCAGCTCACACTGCTCCCAGGGATCAGCATCGCCTGTAGGGGAGAGTCTGACAGCTCACACTGCTCCCAGGGATCAGCGCCACCTGTAGGGAGAGTCTGTCAGCTCACGCTGTTGCCAGGGATCAGCGCCACCTGTAGGGGAGAGTCTGTCAGCTCACGCTGTTGCCAGGGATCAGCGCTGCCTGTAGGGTAGAGTCTGGCAGCTCACACTGTTCCCAGGGATCAGCGCCACCTGTAAGGTAGAGTCTGGCAGCTCACACTGCTCCCAGGGATCAGCATCGCCTGTAGGGGAGAGTCTGACAGCTCACACTGCTCCCAGGGATCAGCGCCGCCTGTAGGGGAGAGTCTGACAGCTCACACTGCTCCTAGGGATCAGCGCCACCAGTAGGGAGAGTCTGTCAGCTCACGCTGTTGCCAGGGATAAGCGCCACCTGTAGCGGAGAGTCTGTCAGCTCATACTGCTCCCAGGGATCAGCGCCGCCTGTAGGGGAGAGTCTGACAGCTCACACTGCTCCTAGGGATCAGCGCCACCTGTAAGGGAGAGTCTGTCAGCTCACACTGCTCCAAGGGATCAGCGTTGCCTGTAAGGTAGAGTCTGACAGCTCACACTGCTCCCAGGGATCAGCGCCGCCTGTAGGGGAGAGTCTGACAGCTCACACTGCTCCTAGGGATCAGCGCCACCTGTAAGGGAGAGTCTGTCAGCTCACACTGCTCCAAGGGATCAGCGCCGCCTGTAAGGTAGAGTCTGACAGCTCACACTGCTCCAAGGGATCAGCGCCGCCTGTAGGGTAGAGTCTGACAGCTCACACTGCTCCCAGGGATCAGCGCCACCTGTAGGGGAGAGTCTGACAGCTCACGCTGCTCCCAGGGATCAACGCCGCCTGTAGCGGAGAGTCTGACAGCTCACACTGCTCCCAGGGATCAGCGCCACCTGTAGGGGAGAGTCTGTCAGCTCACACTGCTCCCAGGGACCAGCGCCGCCTGTAGGGTAGAGTCTGTCAGCTCACACTGCTCCCAGGGATCAGCGCCACCTTTAGCAGAGAGTCTGACAGCTCACACTGCTCCCAGGGATCAGCGCCACCTGTAGGGGAGAGTCTGGCAGCTCATACTGCTCCCAGGGATCAGCGCTACCTGTAGCAGAGAGTCTGACAGCTCACACTGCTCCCAGGGATCAGCGCCACCTGTAGGGGAGAGTCTGGCAGCTCATACTGCTCCCAGGGATCAGCGCCGCCTGTAGGGTAGAGTCTGACAGCTCACACTGCTCCCAGTGATCAGCGCCACCTGTAGGGAGAGTCTGTCAGCTCACATTGCTCCCAGGGATCAGCACCACATGTAGGGGAGAGTCTGTCAGCTCACACTGCTCCAAGGGATCAGCACCACATGTAGGGGAGAGTCTGTCAGCTCACACTGCTCCCAGGGATCAGCGCCACCTGTAGGGGAGAGTCTGTCAGCTCATACTGCTCCCAGGGATCAGCGCCCCCTGTAGGGGAGAGTCTGACAGCTCACACTGCTCCAAGGGATCAACGCCGCCTGTAGGGGAGAGTCTGACAGCTCACACTGCTCCCAGGGATCAGCGCCGCCTGTAGGGGAGAGTCTGGCAGCTCACACTGCTCCCAGGGATCAGCGCCGCCTGTAGGGTAGAGTCTGGCAGCTCACACTGCTCCCAGGGATCAGCGCCGCCTGTAGGGTAGAGTCTGAAAGCTCACACTGCTCCCAGGGATCAGTGCCGCCTGTAGGCTAGAGTCTGACAGCTCAAACTGCTCCCAGGGATCAGCTCCGCCTGTAGGGGAGAGTCTGGCAGCTCACACTGCTCCCAGGGATCAACGCCACCTGTAGGGGAGAGTCTGACAGCTCACACTGCTCCCAGGGATCAGCGCCGCCTGTAGGGTAGAGTCTGGCAGCTCACACTGCTCCCAGGGATCAGCGCCGCCTGTAGGGTAGAGTTTGAAAGCTCACACTGCTCCCAGGGATCCGCACGCCTGTAGAGTAGAGTCTGACAGCTCACACTGCTCCCAGGGATCAGCGCCGCCTGTAGGGGAGAGTCTGACAGCTCACACTGCTCCCAGGGATCAATGCCGCCTGTAGGGGAGAATCTGGCAGCTCAAGCTGTAGTCAGGGATCTGCGTCGCCTGTAGCGGAGAGTCTGTCAGCTGATGCTGCTCCCAGGGATCAGCGCCACCTGTAGGGGAGAGTCTGTCAGCTCACGCTGTTGCCAGGGATCAGCGCCGCCTGTAGGGTAGAGTCTGTCAGCTCACACTGCTCCCAGGGATCAGCGCCACCTGTAGGGTAGAGTCTGGCAACTCACACTACTCCCAGGGATCAGCATCGCCTGTAGGGGACAGTCTGACAGCTCACACTGCTCCCAGGGATCAGCACCGCCTGTAGGGGAGAGTCTGACAGCTCACACTGCTCCCAGGGATCAGCGCCGCCTGTAGGGAGAGTCTGTCAGCTCACGCTGTTGCCAGGGATAAGCGCCACCTGTAGCGGAGAGTCTGTCAGCTCATACTGCTCCCAGGGATCAGCGCCGCCTGTAGGGGAGAGTCTGACAGCTCACACTGCTCCTAGGGATCAGCGCCACCTGTAGGGGAGAGTCTGTCAGCTCACACTGCTCCAAGGGATCAGCACCGCCTGTAGGGTAGAGTCTGACAGCTCACACTGCTCCCAGGGATCAGCGCCACCTGTAGGGGAGAGTCTGTCAGCTCACACTGCTCCAAGGGATCAGCGCCGCCTGTAGGGTAGAGTCTGTCAGTTCACACTGCTCCCAGGGATCAGCGCCACCTGTAGCGGAGAGTCTGTCAGCTCACACTGCTCCCAGGGATCAGCGCCGCCTGTAGGGTAGAGTCTGACAGCTCACACTGCTCCCAGGGATCAGCGCCGCCAGTAGGGGAGAGTCTGGCAGCTCATGCTGCTCCCAGGGATCAGCGCTGCCTGTAGGGGAGAGTCTGGCAGCTCACACTGCTCCCAGGGATCAGCGCTGCCTGTAGGGGAGAGTCTGGCTGCTCACACTGCTCCTAGGGATCAGCGCTGCCTGTAGGGAAGAATCTGGCAGCTCACGCTGTAGTCAGGGATCTGCGCCGCCTGTAGCGGAGAGTCTGTCAGCTCATGCTGCTCCCAGGGATCAGCGCCACCTGTAGGGGAGAGTCTGTCAGCTCACGCTGTTGCCAGGGATCAGCGCCGCCTGTAGGGTAGAGTATGTCAGCTCACACTGCTCCCAGGGATTAGCGCCACCTGTAGGGTAGAGTCTGGCAGCTCACACTGCTCCCAGGGATCAGCGCCGCCTGTAGGGGAGAGTCTGACAGCTCACACTGCTCCAAGGGATCAGCGCCGCCTGTAGAATAGAGTCTGACAGCTCACACTGCTCCCAGGGATCAGCGCCACCTGTAGGGGAGAGTCTGACAGCTCACAGTGCTCCCAGGGATCAGTGCCACCTGTAGGGGAGAGTCTGTCAGCTCACACTGCTCCCAGGGATCAGCGCCGCCTGTAGGGTAGAGTCTGTCAGCTCACACTGCTCCCAGGGATCAGCGCCACCTGTAGCAGAGAGTCTGACAGCTCACACTGCTCCCAGGGATCAGCGCCACCTGTAGGGGAGAGTCTGGCAGCTCATACTGCTCCCAGGGATCAGCGCCACCTGTAGCAGAGAGTCTGACAGCTCACACTGCTCCCAGGGATCAGCGCCACCTGTAGGGGAGAGTCTGGCAGATCATACTACTCCCAGGGATCAGCGCCGCCTGTAGGGTAGAGTCTGACAGCTCACACTGCTCCCAGGGATCAGCGCCACCTGTAGGGAAAGTCTGTCAGCTCACACTGCTCCCAGGGATCAGCACCACCTGTAGGGGAGAGTCTGTCAGCTCACACTGCTCCCAGGGATCAGCGCCAACTGTAGGGGAGAGTCTGTCAGCTCACACTGCTCCCAGGGATCAGCGCCGCCTGTAGGGGAGAGTCTGACAGCTCACACTGCTCCCAGGGATCAGCACCACCTGTAGGGGAGAGTCTGTCAGCTCACACTGCTCCCAAAGATCAGCGCCACCTGTAGGGGAGAGTCTGTCAGCTCACACTGCTCCCAGGGATCAGCGCCACCTGTAGGGGAGAGTCTGTCAGCTCACACTGCTCCTAGGGATCAGCGCCGCCTGTAGGGGAGAATCTGGCAGCTCACACTGCTCCCAGGGATCAGCGCTGCCTGTAGGGGAGAGTCTGGCTGCTCACACTGCTCCTAGGGATCAGCGCTGCCTGTAGGGAAGAATCTGGCAGCTCACGCTGTAGTCAGGGATCTGCGCCGCCTGTAGCGGAGAGTCTGTCAGCTCATGCTGCTCCCAGGGATCAGCGCCACCTGTAGGGGAGAGTCTGTCAGCTCACGCTGTTGCCAGGGATCAGCGCCGCCTGTAGGGTAGAGTCTGTCAGCTCACACTGCTCCCAGGGATTAGCGCCACCTGTAGGGTAGAGTCTGGCAGCTCACACTGCTCCCAGGGATCAGCGCCGCCTGTAGGGGAGAGTCTGACAGCTCACACTGCTCCCAGGGATCAGCGCCACCTGTAGGAAGAGTCTGTCGGCTCACGCTGTTGCCAGGGATAAGCGCCACCTGTAGCGGAGAGTCTGTCAGCTCATACTGCTCCCAGGGATCAGCGCCACCTGTAGGGGAGAGTCTGACAGCTCACACTGCTCCAAGGGATCAGCGCCGCCTGTAGGGTAGAGTCTGACAGCTCACACTGCTCCCAGGGATCAGCGCCACCTGTAGGGGAGAGTCTGACAGCTCACACTGCTCCCAGGGATCAGCGCCACCTGTAGCAGAGAGTCTGACAGCTCACACTGCTCCCAGGGATCAGCGCCACCTGTAGGGGAGAGTCTGGCAGCTCATACTGCTCCCAGGGATCAGCGCCACCTGTAGCAGAGAGTCTGACAGCTCACACTGCTCCCAGGGATCAGCGCCACCTGTAGGGGAGAGTCTGGCAGATCATACTACTCCCATGGATCAGCGCCGCCTGTAGGGTAGAGTCTGTCAGCTCACACTGCTCCCAGGGATCAGCGCCACCTGTAGGGGAGAGTCTGGCAGATCATACTACTCCCAGGGATCAGCGCCGCCTGTAGGGTAGAGTCTGACAGCTCACACTGCTCCCAGGGATCAGCGCCACCTGTAGGGAGAGTCTGGCAGCTCACACTGCTCCCAGGGATCAGCGCCGCATGTAGGGTAGAGTTTGAAAGCTCACACTGCTCCCAGGGATCCGCACCACCTGTAGAGTAGAGTCTGACAGCTCACACTGCACCCAGGGATCAGCGCCGCCAGTAGGGGAGAGTCTGACAGCTCACACTGCTCCCAGGGATCAGCGCCACCTGTAGGGGAGAGTCTGGCAGATCATACTACTCCCAGGGATCAGCGCCGCCTGTAGGGTAGAGTCTGACAGCTCACACTGCTCCCAGGGATCAGCGCCACCTGTAGGGAGAGTCTGTCTGCTCACACTGCTCCCAGGGATCAGCACCACCTGTAGGGGAGAGTCTGTCAGCTCACACTGCTCCCAGGGATCAGCGCCACCTGTAGGGGAGAGTCTGTCAGCTCACACTGCTCCCAGGGATCAGCGCCGCCTGTAGGGGAGAGTCTGACAGCTCACACTGCTCCCAGGGATCAGCACCACCTGTAGATGAGAGTCTGTCAGCTCACACTGCTCCCAAAGATCAGCGCCACCTGTAGGGGAGAGTCTGTCTGCTCACACTGCTCCCAGGGATCAGCGCCACCTGTAGGGGAGAGTCTGTCAGCTCACACTGCTCCTAGGGATCAGCGCCGCCTGTAGGGGAGAATCTGGCAGCTCACACTGCTCCCAGGGATCAGCATCGCCTGTAGGGGAGAGTCTGTCAGCTCACGCTGTTGCCAGGGATCAGCGCCACCTGTAGGGGAGAGTCTGTCAGCTCACGCTGTTGCCAGGGATCAGCGCCGCCTGTAGGGTAGAGTCTGTCAGCTCACACTGCTCCCAGGGATCAGCGCCACCTGTAGGGTAGAGTCTGGCAGCTCACACTGCTCCCAGGGATCAGCATCGCCTGTAGGGGAGAGTCTGACAGCTCACACTGCTCCCAGGGATCAGCGCCACCTGTAGGGGAGAGTCTGACAGCTCACACTGCTCCTAGGGATCAGCGCCACCAGTAGGGAGAGTCTGTCAGCTCACGCTGTTGCCAGGGATAAGCGCCACCTGTAGCGGAGAGTCTGTCAGCTCATACTGCTCCCAGGGATCAGCGCCGCCTGTAGGGGAGAGTCTGACAGCTCACACTGCTCCTAGGGATCAGCGCCACCTGTAGGGGAGAGTCTGTCAGCTCACACTGCTCCAAGGGATCAGCGACGCCTGTAGGGTAGAGTCTGACAGCTCACACTACTCCCAGGGATCAGCGCCACCTGTAGGGGAGAGTCTGTCAGCTCACACTGCTCCAAGGGATCAGCGCCGCTTGTAGGGTAGAGTCTGACAGCTCACACTGCTCCCAGGGATCAGCGCCACCTGTAGGGGAGAGTCTGTCAGCTCACACTGCTCCCATGGATCAGCGCCGCCTGTAGGGTAGAGTTTGTCAGCTCACACTGCTCCCAGGGATCAGCACCGCCTGTAGGGGAGAGTCTGACAGCTCACACTGCTCCCAGGGATCAGCGCCGCCAGTAGGGGAGAGTCTGGCAGCTCACACTGCTCCCAGGGATCAGCGCCGCCTGTAGGGGAGAGTCTGGCAGCTCACACTGCTCCCAGGGATCAGCGCCGCATGTAGGGTAGAGTTTGAAAGCTCACACTGCTCCCAGGGATCCGCACCGCCTGTAGAGTAGAGTCTGACAGCTCACACTGCTCCCAGGGATCAGCGCCGCCAGTAGGGGAGAGTCTGACAGCTCACACTGCTCCCAGGGATCAACGCCACCTGTAGGGGAGAGTCTGACAGCTCACACTGCTCCCAGGGATCAGCGCCACCTGTAGGGGAAAGTCTGAAAGCTCACACTGCTCCCAGGGATCAGCACCGCCTGTAGAGTAGAGTCTGACAGCTCACACTGCTCCCAGGGATCAGCGCCACCTGTAGGGGAGAGTCTGGCAGCTCACACTGCTCCTAGGGATCAGCGCCGCCTGTAGGGGAGAATCTGGCAGCTCTAGCTGTAGTCAGGGATCTGCGTCGCCTGTAGCGGAGAGTCTGTCAGCTGATGCTGCTCCCAGGGATCAGCACCGCCTGTAGGGGAGAGTCTGTCAGCTCACACTGCTCCAAGGGATCAGTGCCGCCTGTAGGGTAGAGTCTGTCAGCTCACACTGCTTCTAGGGATCAGCGCCACCTGTAGGGGAGAGTCTGTCAGCTCACACTGCTCCAAGGGATCAGCGCCGCCTGTAGGGTAGAGTCTGACAGCTCACACTGCTCCCATGGATCAGCGCCACCTGTAGGGGAGAGTCTGTCAGCTCACACTGCTCCAAGGGATCAGCGCCGCCTGTAGGGTAGAGTCTGTCAGTTCACACTGCTCCCAGGGATCAGCGCCACCTGTAGGGTAGAGTCTGACAGCTCACACTGCTCCCAGGGATCAGCGCCACCAGTAGGGGAGAGTCTGGCAGCTCATGCTGCTCCCAGGGATCAGCGCTGCCTGTAGGGGAGAGTCTGGCAGCTCACACTGCTCCCAGGGATCAGCGCTGCCTGTAGGGGAGAGTCTGGCTGCTCACACTGCTCCTAGGGATCAGCGCCGCCTGTAGGGAAGAATCTGGCAGCTCACGCTGTAGTCAGGGATCTGCGCCGCCTGTAGCGGAGAGTCTGTCAGCTCATGCTGCTCCCAGGGATCAGCGCCACCTGTATGGGAGAGTATGTCAGCTCACGCTGTTGCCAGGGATCAGCACCGCCTGTAGGGTAGAGTCTGTCAGCTCACACTGCTCCCAGGGATAAGCGCCACCTGTAGGGTAGAGTCTGGCAGCTCACACTGCTCCCAGGGATCAGCATCGCCTGTAGGGGAGAGTCTGACAGCTCACACTGCTCCCAGGGATCAGCGCCGCCTGTAGGGGGGAGTCTGACAGCTCACACTGCTCCCAGGGATCAGCGCCACCTGTAGGGAGAGTCTGTCAGCTCACGCTTTTGCCAGGGATAAGCACAACCTGTAGCGGAGAGTCTGTCAGCTCATACTGCTCCCAGGGATCAGCGCCGCCTGTAGGGGAGAGTCTGACAGCTCACACTGCTCCAAGGGATCAGCGCCGCCTGTAGGGTAGAGTCTGACAGCTCACACTGCTCCCAGGGATCAGCGCCACCTGTAGGGGAGAGTCTGACAGCTCACAGTGCTCCCAGGGATCAACGCTGCCTGTAGGGGAGAGTCTGACAGCTCACACTGCTCCCAGGAATCAGTGCCACCTGTAGGGGAGAGTCTGTCAGCTCACACTGCTCCCAGGGATCAGCGCCGCCTGTAGGGTAGAGTCTGTCAGCTCACACTGCTCCCAGGGATCAGCGCCACCTGTAGCAGAGAGTCTGACAGCTCACACTGCTCCCAGGGATCAGCGCCACCTGTAGGGTAGAGTCTGACAGCTCACACTGCTCCCAGGGATCAGCGCCACCTGTAGGGGAGAGTCTGACAGCTCACGCTGCTCCCAGGGATCAACGCCGCCTGTAGCGGAGAGTCTGACAGCTCACACTGCTCCCAGGGATCAGCGCCACCTGTAGGGGAGAGTCTGTCAGCTCACACTGCTCCCATGGATCAGCGCCGCCTGTAGGGTAGAGTCTGTCAGCTCACACTGCTCCCAGGGATCAGCGCCACCTTTAGCAGAGAGTCTGACAGCTCACACTGCTCCCAGGGATCAGCGCCGCCTGTAGGGGAGAGTCTGACAGCTCACACTGCTCCCAGGGATCAGCGCCACCTGTAGGGGAGAGTCTGACAGCTCACACTGCTCCCAGGGATCAACGCCGCCTGTAGGGGAGAGTCTGACAGCTCACACTGCTCCCAGGGATCAGCGCCGCCTGTAGGGGAGAGTCTGGCAGCTCACACTGCTCCCAGGGATCAGCGCCGCCTGTAGGGGAGAGTCTGGCAGCTCACACTGCTCCCAGGGATCAGCGCCGCATGTAGGGTAGAGTTTGAAAGCTCACACTGCTCCCAGGGATCCGCACCGCCTGTAGAGTAGAGTCTGACAGCTCACACTGCTCCCAGGGATCAACGCCGCCTGTAGGGGAGAGTCTGACAGCTCACACTGCTCCCAGGGATCAGCGCCACCTGTAGGGGAAAGTCTGAAAGCTCACACTGCTCCCAGGGATCAGCACCACCTGTAGAGTAGAGTCTGACAGCTCACACTGCTCCCAGGGATCAGCGCCACCTGTAGAGGAGAGTCTGGCAGCTCACACTGCTCCTAGGGATCAGCGCCGCCTGTAGGGGAGAATCTGGCAGCTCAAGCTGTTGTCAGGGATCTGCGCCGCCTGTTGCGGAGAGTCTGTCAGCTGATGCTGCTCCCAGGGATCAGCACCACCTGTAGGGGAGAGTCTGTCAGCTTACGCTGTTGCCAGGGATCAGCGCCACCTGTAGGGTAGAGTCTGGCAACTCACACTGCTCCCAGGGATCAGCATCGCCTGTAGGGGAGAGTCTGACAGCTCACACTGCTCCCAGGGATCAGCACCGCCTGTAGGGGAGAGTCTGTCAGCACACGCTGTTGCCAGGAATAAGCGCCACCTGTAGCGGAGAGTCTGTCAGCTCATACTGCTCCCAGGGATCAGCGCCGCCTGTAGGGGAGAGTCTGACAGCTCACACTGCTCCTAGGGATCAGCGCCACCTGTAGGGGAGAGTCTGTCAGCTCACACTGCTCCAAGGATCAGCGCCGCCTGTAGGGTAGAGTCTGTCAGTTCACACTGCTCCCAGGGATCAGCGCCACCTGTAGCGGAGAGTCTGTCAGCTCACACTGCTCCCAGGGATCAGCGCCGCCTGTAGGGTAGAGTCTGACAGCTCACACTGCTCCCAGGGATCAGCGCCACCAGTAGGGGAGAGTCTGGCAGCTCATGCTGCTCCCAGGGATCAGCGCTGCCTGTAGGGGAGAGTCTGACAGCTCACACTGCTCCCAGGGATCAGCGCCACCAGTAGGGGAGAGTCTGGCAGCTCATGCTGCTCCCAGGGATCAGCGCTGCCTGTAGGGGAGAGTCTGGCAGCTCACACTGCTCCCAGGGATCAGCGCTGCCTGTAGGGGAGAGTCTGGCTGCTCACACTGCTCCTAGGGATCAGCGCCGCCTGTAGGGAAGAATCTGGCAGCTCACGCTGTAGTCAGGGATCTGCGCCGCCTGTAGCGGAGAGTATGTCAGCTCATGCTGCTCCCAGGGATCAGCGCCACCTGTAGGGGAGAGTCTGTCAGCTCACGCTGTTGCCAGGGATCAGCGCCGCCTGTAGGGTAGAGTCTGTCAGCTCACACTGCTCCCAGGGATTAGCGCCACCTGTAGGGTAGAGTCTGGCAGCTCACACTGCTCCCAGGGATCAACGCCGCCTGTAGGGGAGAGTCTGACAGCTCACACTGCTCCCAGGGATCAGTGCCACCTGTAGGGGAGAGTCTGTCAGCTCACACTGCTCCCAGGGATCAGCGCCGCCTGTAGGGTAGAGTCTGTCAGCTCACACTGCTCCCAGGGATCAGCGCCACCTGTAGCAGAGAGTCTGACAGCTCACACTGCTCCCAGGGATCAGCGCCACCTGTAGGGGAGAGTCTGGCAGCTCATACTGCTCCCAGGGATCAGCGCCACCTGTAGCAGAGAGTCTGACAGCTCACACTGCTCCCAGGGATCAGCGCCACCAGTAGGGGAGAGTCTGGCAGCTCATGCTGCTCCCAGGGATCAGCGCTGCCTGTAGGGGAGAGTCTGGCAGCTCACACTGCTCCCAGGGATCAGCGCTGCCTGTAGGGGAGAGTCTGGCTGCTCACACTGCTCCTAGGGATCAGCGCCGCCTGTAGGGAAGAATCTGGCAGCTCACGCTGTAGTCAGGGATCTGCGCCGCCTGTAGCGGAGAGTCTGTCAGCTCATGCTGCTCCCAGGGATCAGCGCCACCTGTAGGGGAGAGTCTGTCAGCTCACGCTGTTGCCAGGGATCAGCACCGCCTGTAGGGTAGAGTCTGTCAGCTCACACTGCTCCCAGGGATTAGCGCCACCTGTAGGGTAGAGTCTGGCAGCTCACACTGCTCCCAGGGATCAGCATCGCCTGTAGGGGAGAGTCTGACAGCTCACACTGCTCCCAGGGATCAGCGCCGCCTGTAGGGGAGAGTCTGACAGCTCACACTGCTCCCAGGGATCAGCGCCACCTGTAGGGAGAGTCTGTCAGCTCACGCTTTTGCCAGGGATAAGCACCACCTGTAGCGGAGAGTCTGTCAGCTCATACTGCTCCCAGGGATCAGCGCCGCCTGCAGGGGAGAGTCTGACAGCTCATACTGCTCCCAGGGATCAGCGCCGCCTGCAGGGGAGAGTCTGACAGCTCACACTGCTCCAAGGGATCAGTGCCACCTGTAGGGGAGAGTCTGTCAGCTCACACTGCTCCCAGGGATCAGCGCCGCCTGTAGGGGAGAGTCTGACAGCTCACACTGCTCCCAGGGATCAGCGCCACCTGTAGGGAGAGTCTGTCAGCTCACGCTTTTGCCAGGGATAAGCACCACCTGTAGCGGAGAGTCTGTCAGCTCATACTGCTCCCAGGGATCAGCGCCGCCTGCAGGGGAGAGTCTGACAGCTCACACTGCTCCCAGGGATCAGTGCCACCTGTAGGGGAGAGTCTGTCAGCTCACACTGCTCCCAGGGATCAGCGCCACCTGTATGGTAGAGTCTGACAGCTCACACTGCTCCCAGGGATCAGCGCCACCTGTAGGGGAGAGTCTGGCAGCTCACACTGCTCCCAGGGATCAGCGCCACCTGTAGGGGAGAGTCTGGCAGCTCACACTGCTCCCAGGGATCAGCGCTGCCTGTAGGGGAGAGTCTGGCTGCTCACACTGCTCCTAGGGATCAGCGCCGCCTGTAGGGAAGAATCTGGCAGCTCACGCTGTAGTCAGGGATCTGCGCCGCCTGTAGCGGAGAGTCTGTCAGCTCATGCTGCTCCCAGGGATCAGCGCCACCTGTAGGGGAGAGTCTGACAGCTCACGCTGTTGCCAGGGATCAGCACCGCCTGTAGGGTAGAGTCTGTCAGCTCACACTGCTCCCAGGGATTAGCGCCACCTGTAGGGTAGAGTCTGGCAGCTCACACTGCTCCCAGGGATCAGCATCGCCTGTAGGGGAGAGTCTGACAGCTCACACTGCTCCCAGGGATCAGCGCCACCTGTAGGGAGAGTCTGTCAGCTCACGCTTTTGCCAGGGATAAGCACCACCTGTAGCGGAGAGTCTGTCAGCTCATACTGCTCCCAGGGATCAGCGCCGCCTGTAGGGGAGAGTCTGACAGCTCACACTGCTCCAAGGGATCAGCGCCGCCTGTAGGGTAGAGTCTGACAGCTCACAGTGCTCCCAGGGATCAATGCTGCCTGTAGGGGAGAGTCTGACAGCTCACACTGCTCCCAGGGATCAGTGCCACCTGTAGGGGAGAGTCTGTCAGCTCACACTGCTCCCAGGGATCGGCGCCGCCTGTAGGGTAGAGTCTGTCAGCTCACACTGCTCCCAGGGATCAGCGCCACCTGTAGCAGAGAGTCTGACAGCTCACACTGCTCCCAGGGATCAACGCCGCCTGTAGGGGAGAGTCTGACAGCTCACACTGCTCCCAGGGATCAGCGCCGCCTGTAGGGGAGAGTCTGGCAGCTCACACTGCTCCCAGGGATCAGCGCCGCCTGTAGGGGAGAGTCTGGCAGCTCACACTGCTCCCAGGGATCAGCGCCGCATGTAGGGTAGAGTTTGAAAGCTCACACTGCTCCCAGGGATCCGCACCGCCTGTAGAGTAGAGTCTGACAGCTCACACTGCTCCCAGGGATCAGCGCCGCCTATAGGGGAGAGTCTGACAGCTCACACTGCTCCCAGGGATCAACGCCGCCTGTAGGGGAGAGTCTGACAGCTCACACTGCTCCCAGGGATCAGCGCCACCTGTAGGGGAAAGTCTGAAAGCTCACACTGCTCCCAGGGATCAGCACCACCTGTAGAGTAGAGTCTGACAGCTCACACTGCTCCCAGGGATCAGCGCCACCTGTAGAGGAGAGTCTGGCAGCTCACACTGCTCCTAGGGATCAGCGCCGCCTGTAGGGGAGAATCTGGCAGCTCAAGCTGTAGTCAGGGATCTGCGCCGCCTGTAGCGGAGAGTCTGTCAGCTGATGCTGCTCCCAGGGATCAGCGCCACCTGTAGGGGAGAGTTTGTCAGCTCACGCTGTTGCCGGGGACCAGCGCCGCCTGTAGGGTAGAGTCTGTCAGCTCACACTGCTCCCAGGGATCAGCGCCACCTGTAGGGTAGAGTCTGGCAACTTACACTGCTCCCAGGGATCAGCATCGCCTGTAGGGGAGAGTCTGACAGCTCACACTGCTCCCAGGGATCAGCACCGCCTGTAGGGGAGAGTCTGTCAGCTCACGCTGTTGCCAGGAATAAGCGCCACCTGTAGCGGAGAGTCTGTCAGCTCATACTGCTCCCAGGGATCAGCGCCGCCTGTAGGGTAGAGTCTGACAGCTCACACTGCTCCTAGGGATCAGCGCCACCTGTAGGGGAGAGTCTGTCAGCTCATGCTGCTCCCAGGGATCAGCGCCACCTGTAGGGGAGAGTCTGTCAGCTCACGCTGTTGCCAGGGATCAGCACCGCCTGTAGGGTAGAGTCTGTCAGCTCACACTGCTCCCAGGGATTAGCGCCACCTGTAGGGTAGAGTCTGGCAGCTCACACTGCTCCCAGGGATCAGCATCGCCTGTAGGGGAGAGTCTGACAGCTCACACTGCTCCCAGGGATCAGCGCCGCCTGTAGGGGAGAGTCTGACAGCTCACACTGCTCCCAGGGATCAGCGCCACCTGTAGGGAGAGTCTGTCAGCTCACGCTTTTGCCAGGGATAAGCACCACCTGTAGCGGAGAGTCTGTCAGCTCATACTGCTCCCAGGGATCAGCGCCGCCTGCAGGGGAGAGTCTGACAGCTCACACTGCTCCAAGGGATCAGCGCCGCCTGTAGGGTAGAGTCTGACAGCTCACAGTGCTCCCAGGGATCAATGCTGCCTGTAGGGGAGAGTCTGACAGCTCACACTGCTCCCAGGGATCAGTGCCACCTGTAGGGGAGAGTCTGTCAGCTCACACTGCTCCCAGGGATCGGCGCCGCCTGTAGGGTAGAGTCTGTCAGCTCACACTGCACCCAGGGATCAGCGCCACCTGTAGCAGAGAGTCTGACAGCTCACACTGCTCCCAGGGATCAGCGCCACCTGTATGGTAGAGTCTGACAGCTCACACTGCTCCCAGGGATCAGCGCCACCTGTAGGGGAGAGTCTGGCAGCTCACACTGCTCCCAGGGATCAGCGCTGCCTGTAGGGGAGAGTCTGGCTGCTCACACTGCTCCTAGGGATCAGCGCCGCCTGTAGGGAAGAATCTGGCAGCTCACGCTGTAGTCAGGGATCTGCGCCGCCTGTAGCGGAGAGTCTGTCAGCTCATGCTGCTCCCAGGGATCAGCGCCACCTGTAGGGGAGAGTCTGACAGCTCACGCTGTTGCCAGGGATCAGCACCGCCTGTAGGGTAGAGTCTGTCAGCTCACACTGCTCCCAGGGATTAGCGCCACCTGTAGGGTAGAGTCTGGCAGCTCACACTGCTCCCAGGGATCAGCATCGCCTGTAGGGGAGAGTCTGACAGCTCACACTGCTCCCAGGGATCAGCGCCACCTGTAGGGAGAGTCTGTCAGCTCACGCTTTTGCCAGGGATAAGCACCACCTGTAGCGGAGAGTCTGTCAGCTCATACTGCTCCCAGGGATCAGCGCCGCCT
Organism: Pseudophryne corroboree; assembly: GCF_028390025.1. Taxonomy (NCBI): domain Eukaryota; kingdom Metazoa; phylum Chordata; class Amphibia; order Anura; family Myobatrachidae; genus Pseudophryne; species Pseudophryne corroboree. The sequence continues at coordinate 82,544 of NW_026970416.1, read as the reverse complement.
GTAGGGGAGAGTCTGACAGCTCACACTGCTCCAAGGGATCAGCGCCGCCTGTAGGGTAGAGTCTGACAGCTCACAGTGCTCCCAGGGATCAATGCTGCCTGTAGGGGAGAGTCTGACAGCTCACACTGCTCCCAGGGATCAGTGCCACCTGTAGGGGAGAGTCTGTCAGCTCACACTGCTCCCAGGGATCGGCGCCGCCTGTAGGGTAGAGTCTGTCAGCTCACACTGCTCCCAGGGATCAGCGCCACCTGTAGCAGAGAGTCTGACAGCTCACACTGCTCCCAGGGATCAACGCCGCCTGTAGGGGAGAGTCTGACAGCTCACACTGCTCCCAGGGATCAGCGCCGCCTGTAGGGGAGAGTCTGGCAGCTCACACTGCTCCCAGGGATCAGCGCCGCCTGTAGGGGAGAGTCTGGCAGCTCACACTGCTCCCAGGGATCAGCGCCGCATGTAGGGTAGAGTTTGAAAGCTCACACTGCTCCCAGGGATCCGCACCGCCTGTAGAGTAGAGTCTGACAGCTCACACTGCTCCCAGGGATCAGCGCCGCCTATAGGGGAGAGTCTGACAGCTCACACTGCTCCCAGGGATCAACGCCGCCTGTAGGGGAGAGTCTGACAGCTCACACTGCTCCCAGGGATCAGCGCCACCTGTAGGGGAAAGTCTGAAAGCTCACACTGCTCCCAGGGATCAGCACCACCTGTAGAGTAGAGTCTGACAGCTCACACTGCTCCCAGGGATCAGCGCCACCTGTAGAGGAGAGTCTGGCAGCTCACACTGCTCCTAGGGATCAGCGCCGCCTGTAGGGGAGAATCTGGCAGCTCAAGCTGTAGTCAGGGATCTGCGCCGCCTGTAGCGGAGAGTCTGTCAGCTGATGCTGCTCCCAGGGATCAGCGCCACCTGTAGGGGAGAGTTTGTCAGCTCACGCTGTTGCCGGGGACCAGCGCCGCCTGTAGGGTAGAGTCTGTCAGCTCACACTGCTCCCAGGGATCAGCGCCACCTGTAGGGTAGAGTCTGGCAACTCACACTGCTCCCAGGGATCAGCATCGCCTGTAGGGGAGAGTCTGACAGCTCACACTGCTCCCAGGGATCAGCACCGCCTGTAGGGGAGAGTCTGTCAGCTCACGCTGTTGCCAGGAATAAGCGCCACCTGTAGCGGAGAGTCTGTCAGCTCATACTGCTCCCAGGGATCAGCGCCGCCTGTAGGGTAGAGTCTGACAGCTCACACTGCTCCTAGGGATCAGCGCCACCTGTAGGGGAGAGTCTGTCAGCTCATGCTGCTCCCAGGGATCAGCGCCACCTGTAGGGGAGAGTCTGTCAGCTCACGCTGTTGCCAGGGATCAGCACCGCCTGTAGGGTAGAGTCTGTCAGCTCACACTGCTCCCAGGGATTAGCGCCACCTGTAGGGTAGAGTCTGGCAGCTCACACTGCTCCCAGGGATCAGCATCGCCTGTAGGGGAGAGTCTGACAGCTCACACTGCTCCCAGGGATCAGCGCCGCCTGTAGGGGAGAGTCTGACAGCTCACACTGCTCCCAGGGATCAGCGCCACCTGTAGGGAGAGTCTGTCAGCTCACGCTTTTGCCAGGGATAAGCACCACCTGTAGCGGAGAGTCTGTCAGCTCATACTGCTCCCAGGGATCAGCGCCGCCTGCAGGGGAGAGTCTGACAGCTCACACTGCTCCAAGGGATCAGCGCCGCCTGTAGGGTAGAGTCTGACAGCTCACAGTGCTCCCAGGGATCAATGCTGCCTGTAGGGGAGAGTCTGACAGCTCACACTGCTCCCAGGGATCAGTGCCACCTGTAGGGGAGAGTCTGTCAGCTCACACTGCTCCCAGGGATCGGCGCCGCCTGTAGGGTAGAGTCTGTCAGCTCACACTGCACCCAGGGATCAGCGCCACCTGTAGCAGAGAGTCTGACAGCTCACACTGCTCCCAGGGATCAGCGCCACCTGTATGGTAGAGTCTGACAGCTCACACTGCTCCCAGGGATCAGCGCCACCTGTAGGGGAGAGTCTGGCAGCTCACACTGCTCCCAGGGATCAGCGCTGCCTGTAGGGGAGAGTCTGGCTGCTCACACTGCTCCTAGGGATCAGCGCCGCCTGTAGGGAAGAATCTGGCAGCTCACGCTGTAGTCAGGGATCTGCGCCGCCTGTAGCGGAGAGTCTGTCAGCTCATGCTGCTCCCAGGGATCAGCGCCACCTGTAGGGGAGAGTCTGACAGCTCACGCTGTTGCCAGGGATCAGCACCGCCTGTAGGGTAGAGTCTGTCAGCTCACACTGCTCCCAGGGATTAGCGCCACCTGTAGGGTAGAGTCTGGCAGCTCACACTGCTCCCAGGGATCAGCATCGCCTGTAGGGGAGAGTCTGACAGCTCACACTGCTCCCAGGGATCAGCGCCACCTGTAGGGAGAGTCTGTCAGCTCACGCTTTTGCCAGGGATAAGCACCACCTGTAGCGGAGAGTCTGTCAGCTCATACTGCTCCCAGGGATCAGCGCCGCCTGTAGGGGAGAGTCTGACAGCTCACACTGCTCCAAGGGATCAGCGCCGCCTGTAGGGTAGAGTCTGACAGCTCACACTGCTCCCAGGGATCAGTGCCACCTGTAGGGGAGAGTCTGTCAGCTCACACTGCTCCCAGGGATCGGCGCCGCCTGTAGGGTAGAGTCTGTCAGCTCACACTGCTCCCAGGGATCAGCGCCACCTGTAGCAGAGAGTCTGACAGCTCACACTGCTCCCAGGGATCAACGCCGCCTGTAGGGGAGAGTCTGACAGCTCACACTGCTCCCAGGGATCAGCGCCGCCTGTAGGGGAGAGTCTGGCAGCTCACACTGCTCCCAGGGATCAGCGCCGCCTGTAGGGGAGAGTCTGGCAGCTCACACTGCTCCCAGGGATCAGCGCCGCATGTAGGGTAGAGTTTGAAAGCTCACACTGCTCCCAGGGATCCGCACCGCCTGTAGAGTAGAGTCTGACAGCTCACACTGCTCCCAGGGATCAGCGCCGCCTATAGGGGAGAGTCTGACAGCTCACACTGCTCCCAGGGATCAACGCCGCCTGTAGGGGAGAGTCTGACAGCTCACACTGCTCCCAGGGATCAGCGCCACCTGTAGGGGAAAGTCTGAAAGCTCACACTGCTCCCAGGGATCAGCACCACCTGTAGAGTAGAGTCTGACAGCTCACACTGCTCCCAGGGATCAGCGCCACCTGTAGAGGAGAGTCTGGCAGCTCACACTGCTCCTAGGGATCAGCGCCGCCTGTAGGGGAGAATCTGGCAGCTCAAGCTGTAGTCAGGGATCTGCGCCGCCTGTAGCGGAGAGTCTGTCAGCTGATGCTGCTCCCAGGGATCAGCGCCACCTGTAGGGGAGAGTTTGTCAGCTCACGCTGTTGCCGGGGACCAGCGCCGCCTGTAGGGTAGAGTCTGTCAGCTCACACTGCTCCCAGGGATCAGCGCCACCTGTAGGGTAGAGTCTGGCAACTCACACTGCTCCCAGGGATCAGCATCGCCTGTAGGGGAGAGTCTGACAGCTCACACTGCTCCCAGGGATCAGCACCGCCTGTAGGGGAGAGTCTGTCAGCTCACGCTGTTGCCAGGAATAAGCGCCACCTGTAGCGGAGAGTCTGTCAGCTCATACTGCTCCCAGGGATCAGCGCCGCCTGTAGGGTAGAGTCTGACAGCTCACACTGCTCCTAGGGATCAGCGCCACCTGTAGGGGAGAGTCTGTCAGCTCATGCTGCTCCCAGGGATCAGCGCTGCCTGTAGGGGAGAGTCTGACAGCTCACACTGCTCCCAGGGATCAGCGCCACCAGTAGGGGAGAGTCTGGCAGCTCATGCTGCTCCCAGGGATCAGCGCTGCCTGTAGGGGAGAGTCTGGCAGCTCACACTGCTCCCAGGGATCAGCGCTGCCTGTAGGGGAGAGTCTGGCTGCTCACACTGCTCCTAGGGATCAGCGCCGCCTGTAGGGAAGAATCTGGCAGCTCACGCTGTAGTCAGGGATCTGCGCCGCCTGTAGCGGAGAGTCTGTCAGCTCATGCTGCTCCCAGGGATCAGCGCCACCTGTAGGGGAGAGTCTGTCAGCTCACGCTGTTGCCAGGGATCAGCGCCGCCTGTAGGGTAGAGTCTGTCAGCTCACACTGCTCCCAGGGATTAGCGCCACCTGTAGGGTAGAGTCTGGCAGCTCACACTGCTCCCAGGGATCAGCATCGCCTGTAGGGGAGAGTCTGACAGCTCACACTGCTCCCAGGGATCAGTGCCACCTGTAGGGGAGAGTCTGTCAGCTCACACTGCTCCCAGGGATCAGCGCCGCCTGTAGGGTAGAGTCTGTCAGCTCACACTGCTCCCAGGGATCAGCGCCACCTGTAGCAGAGAGTCTGACAGCTCACACTGCTCCCAGGGATCAGCGCCACCTGTAGGGGAGAGTCTGGCAGCTCATACTGCTCCCAGGGATCAGCGCCACCTGTAGCAGAGAGTCTGACAGCTCACACTGCTCCCAGGGATCAGCGCCACCAGTAGGGGAGAGTCTGGCAGCTCATGCTGCTCCCAGGGATCAGCGCTGCCTGTAGGGGAGAGTCTGGCAGCTCACACTGCTCCCAGGGATCAGCGCTGCCTGTAGGGGAGAGTCTGGCTGCTCACACTGCTCCTAGGGATCAGCGCCGCCTGTAGGGAAGAATCTGGCAGCTCACGCTGTAGTCAGGGATCTGCGCCGCCTGTAGCGGAGAGTCTGTCAGCTCATGCTGCTCCCAGGGATCAGCGCCACCTGTAGGGGAGAGTCTGTCAGCTCACGCTGTTGCCAGGGATCAGCACCGCCTGTAGGGTAGAGTCTGTCAGCTCACACTGCTCCCAGGGATTAGCGCCACCTGTAGGGTAGAGTCTGGCAGCTCACACTGCTCCCAGGGATCAGCATCGCCTGTAGGGGAGAGTCTGACAGTTCACACTGCTCCCAGGGATCAGCGCCGCCTGTAGGGGAGAGTCTGACAGCTCACACTGCTCCCAGGGATCAGCGCCACCTGTAGGGAGAGTCTGTCAGCTCACGCTTTTGCCAGGGATAAGCACCACCTGTAGCGGAGAGTCTGTCAGCTCATACTGCTCCCAGGAATCAGCGCCGCCTGCAGGGGAGAGTCTGACAGCTCACACTGCTCCAAGGGATCAGCGCCGCCTGTAGGGTAGAGTCTGACAGCTCACAGTGCTCCCAGGGATCAATGCTGCCTGTAGGGGAGAGTCTGACAGCTCACACTGCTCCCAGGGATCAGTGCCACCTGTAGGGGAGAGTCTGTCAGCTCACACTGCTCCCAGGGATCGGCGCCGCCTGTAGGGTAGAGTCTGTCAGCTCACACTGCACCCAGGGATCAGCGCCACCTGTAGCAGAGAGTCTGACAGCTCACACTGCTCCCAGGGATCAGCGCCACCTGTATGGTAGAGTCTGACAGCTCACACTGCTCCCAGGGATCAGCGCCACCTGTAGGGGAGAGTCTGGCAGCTCACACTGCTCCCAGGGATCAGCGCTGCCTGTAGGGGAGAGTCTGGCTGCTCACACTGCTCCTAGGGATCAGCGCCGCCTGTAGGGAAGAATCTGGCAGCTCACGCTGTAGTCAGGGATCTGCGCCGCCTGTAGCGGAGAGTCTGTCAGCTCATGCTGCTCCCAGGGATCAGCGCCACCTGTAGGGGAGAGTCTGACAGCTCACGCTGTTGCCAGGGATCAGCACCGCCTGTAGGGTAGAGTCTGTCAGCTCACACTGCTCCCAGGGATTAGCGCCACCTGTAGGGTAGAGTCTGGCAGCTCACACTGCTCCCAGGGATCAGCATCGCCTGTAGGGGAGAGTCTGACAGCTCACACTGCTCCCAGGGATCAGCGCCACCTGTAGGGAGAGTCTGTCAGCTCACGCTTTTGCCAGGGATAAGCACCACCTGTAGCGGAGAGTCTGTCAGCTCATACTGCTCCCAGGGATCAGCGCCGCCTGTAGGGGAGAGTCTGACAGCTCACACTGCTCCAAGGGATCAGCGCCGCCTGTAGGGTAGAGTCTGACAGCTCACAGTGCTCCCAGGGATCAATGCTGCCTGTAGGGGAGAGTCTGACAGCTCACACTGCTCCCAGGGATCAGTGCCACCTGTAGGGGAGAGTCTGTCAGCTCACACTGCTCCCAGGGATCGGCGCCGCCTGTAGGGTAGAGTCTGTCAGCTCACACTGCTCCCAGGGATCAGCGCCACCTGTAGCAGAGAGTCTGACAGCTCACACTGCTCCCAGGGATCAACGCCGCCTGTAGGGGAGAGTCTGACAGCTCACACTGCTCCCAGGGATCAGCGCCGCCTGTAGGGGAGAGTCTGGCAGCTCACACTGCTCCCAGGGATCAGCGCCGCCTGTAGGGGAGAGTCTGGCAGCTCACACTGCTCCCAGGGATCAGCGCTGCCTGTAGGGGAGAGTCTGGCTGCTCACACTGCTCCTAGGGATCAGCGCCGCCTGTAGGGAAGAATCTGGCAGCTCACGCTGTAGTCAGGGATCTGCGCCGCCTGTAGCGGAGAGTCTGTCAGCTCATGCTGCTCCCAGGGATCAGCGCCACCTGTAGGGGAGAGTCTGTCAGCTCACGCTGTTGCCAGGGATCAGCACCGCCTGTAGGGTAGAGTCTGTCAGCTCACACTGCTCCCAGGGATTAGCGCCACCTGTAGGGTAGAGTCTGGCAGCTCACACTGCTCCCAGGGATCAGCATCGCCTGTAGGGGAGAGTCTGACAGCTCACACTGCTCCCAGGGATCAGCGCCGCCTGTAGGGGAGAGTCTGACAGCTCACACTGCTCCCAGGGATCAGCGCCACCTGTAGGGAGAGTCTGTCAGCTCACGCTTTTGCCAGGGATAAGCACCACCTGTAGCGGAGAGTCTGTCAGCTCATACTGCTCCCAGGGATCAGCGCCGCCTGCAGGGGAGAGTCTGACAGCTCACACTGCTCCAAGGGATCAGCGCCGCCTGTAGGGTAGAGTCTGACAGCTCACAGTGCTCCCAGGGATCAATGCTGCCTGTAGGGGAGAGTCTGACAGCTCACACTGCTCCCAGGGATCAGTGCCACCTGTAGGGGAGAGTCTGTCAGCTCACACTGCTCCCAGGGATCGGCGCCGCCTGTAGGGTAGAGTCTGTCAGCTCACACTGCACCCAGGGATCAGCGCCACCTGTAGCAGAGAGTCTGACAGCTCACACTGCTCCCAGGGATCAGCGCCACCTGTATGGTAGAGTCTGACAGCTCACACTGCTCCCAGGGATCAGCGCCACCTGTAGGGGAGAGTCTGGCAGCTCACACTGATCCCAGGGATCAGCGCTGCCTGTAGGGGAGAGTCTGGCTGCTCACACTGCTCCTAGGGATCAGCGCCGCCTGTAGGGAAGAATCTGGCAGCTCATGCTGTAGTCAGGGATCTGCGCCGCCTGTAGCGGAGAGTCTGTCAGCTCATGCTGCTCCCAGGGATCAGCGCCACCTGTAGGGGAGAGTCTGACAGCTCACGCTGTTGCCAGGGATCAGCACCGCCTGTAGGGTAGAGTCTGTCAGCTCACACTGCTCCCAGGGATTAGCGCCACCTGTAGGGTAGAGTCTGGCAGCTCACACTGCTCCCAGGGATCAGCATCGCCTGTAGGGGAGAGTCTGACAGCTCACACTGCTCCCAGGGATCAGCGCCACCTGTAGGGAGAGTCTGTCAGCTCACGCTTTTGCCAGGGATAAGCACCACCTGTAGCGGAGAGTCTGTCAGCTCATACTGCTCCCAGGGATCAGCGCCGCCTGTAGGGGAGAGTCTGACAGCTCACACTGCTCCAAGGGATCAGCGCCGCCTGTAGGGTAGAGTCTGACAGCTCACAGTGCTCCCAGGGATCAATGCTGCCTGTAGGGGAGAGTCTGACAGCTCACACTGCTCCCAGGGATCAGTGCCACCTGTAGGGGAGAGTCTGTCAGCTCACACTGCTCCCAGGGATCGGCGCCGCCTGTAGGGTAGAGTCTGTCAGCTCACACTGCTCCCAGGGATCAGCGCCACCTGTAGCAGAGAGTCTGACAGCTCACACTGCTCCCAGGGATCAACGCCGCCTGTAGGGGAGAGTCTGACAGCTCACACTGCTCCCAGGGATCAGCGCCGCCTGTAGGGGAGAGTCTGGCAGCTCACACTGCTCCCAGGGATCAGCGCCGCCTGTAGGGGAGAGTCTGGCAGCTCACACTGCTCCCAGGGATCAGCGCCGCATGTAGGGTAGAGTTTGAAAGCTCACACTGCTCCCAGGGATCCGCACCGCCTGTAGAGTAGAGTCTGACAGCTCACACTGCTCCCAGGGATCAGCGCCGCCTGTAGGGGAGAGTCTGACAGCTCACACTGCTCCCAGGGATCAACGCCGCCTGTAGGGGAGAGTCTGACAGCTCACACTGCTCCCAGGGATCAGCGCCACCTGTAGGGGAAAGTCTGAAAGCTCACACTGCTCCCAGGGATCAGCACCACCTGTAGAGTAGAGTCTGACAGCTCACACTGCTCCCAGGGATCAGCGCCACCTGTAGAGGAGAGTCTGGCAGCTCACACTGCTCCTAGGGATCAGCGCCGCCTGTAGGGGAGAATCTGGCAGCTCAAGCTGTAGTCAGGGATCTGCGCCGCCTGTAGCGGAGAGTCTGTCAGCTGATGCTGCTCCCAGGGATCAGCGCCACCTGTAGGGGAGAGTTTGTCAGCTCACGCTGTTGCCGGGGACCAGCGCCGCCTGTAGGGTAGAGTCTGTCAGCTCACACTGCTCCCAGGGATCAGCGCCACCTGTAGGGTAGAGTCTGGCAACTCACACTGCTCCCAGGGATCAGCATCGCCTGTAGGGGAGAGTCTGACAGCTCACACTGCTCCCAGGGATCAGCACCGCCTGTAGGGGAGAGTCTGTCAGCTCACGCTGTTGCCAGGAATAAGCGCCACCTGTAGCGGAGAGTCTGTCAGCTCATACTGCTCCCAGGGATCAGCGCCGCCTGTAGGGTAGAGTCTGACAGCTCACACTGCTCCTAGGGATCAGCGCCACCTGTAGGGGAGAGTCTGTCAGCTCATGCTGCTCCCAGGGATCAGCGCTGCCTGTAGGGGAGAGTCTGACAGCTCACACTGCTCCCAGGGATCAGCGCCACCAGTAGGGGAGAGTCTGGCAGCTCATGCTGCTCCCAGGGATCAGCGCTGCCTGTAGGGGAGAGTCTGGCAGCTCACACTGCTCCCAGGGATCAGCGCTGCCTGTAGGGGAGAGTCTGGCTGCTCACACTGCTCCTAGGGATCAGCGCCGCCTGTAGGGAAGAATCTGGCAGCTCACGCTGTAGTCAGGGATCTGCGCCGCCTGTAGCGGAGAGTCTGTCAGCTCATGCTGCTCCCAGGGATCAGCGCCACCTGTAGGGGAGAGTCTGTCAGCTCACGCTGTTGCCAGGGATCAGCGCCGCCTGTAGGGTAGAGTCTGTCAGCTCACACTGCTCCCAGGGATTAGCGCCACCTGTAGGGTAGAGTCTGGCAGCTCACACTGCTCCCAGGGATCAGCATCGCCTGTAGGGGAGAGTCTGACAGCTCACACTGCTCCCAGGGATCAGCGCCGCCTGTAGGGGAGAGTCTGATAGCTCACAGTGCTCCCAGGGATCAACGCCGCCTGTAGGGGAGAGTCTGACAGCTCACACTGCTCCCAGGGATCAGTGCCACCTGTAGGGGAGAGTCTGTCAGCTCACACTGCTCCCAGGGATCAGCGCCGCCTGTAGGGTAGAGTCTGTCAGCTCACACTGCTCCCAGGGATCAGCGCCACCTGTAGCAGAGAGTCTGACAGCTCACACTGCTCCCAGGGATCAGCGCCACCTGTAGGGGAGAGTCTGGCAGCTCATACTGCTCCCAGGGATCAGCGCCACCTGTAGCAGAGAGTCTGACAGCTCACACTGCTCCCAGGGATCAGCGCCACCAGTAGGGGAGAGTCTGGCAGCTCATGCTGCTCCCAGGGATCAGCGCTGCCTGTAGGGGAGAGTCTGGCAGCTCACACTGCTCCCAGGGATCAGCGCTGCCTGTAGGGGAGAGTCTGGCTGCTCACACTGCTCCTAGGGATCAGCGCCGCCTGTAGGGAAGAATCTGGCAGCTCACGCTGTAGTCAGGGATCTGCGCCGCCTGTAGCGGAGAATCTGTCAGCTCATGCTGCTCCCAGGGATCAGCGCCACCTGTAGGGGAGAGTCTGTCAGCTCACGCTGTTGCCAGGGATCAGCACCGCCTGTAGGGTAGAGTCTGTCAGCTCACACTGCTCCCAGGGATTAGCGCTGCCTGTAGGGGAGAGTCTGGCAGCTCACACTGCTCCCAGGGATCAGCGCTGCCTGTAGGGGAGAGTCTGGCTGCTCACACTGCTCCTAGGGATCAGCGCCGCCTGTAGGGAAGAATCTGGCAGCTCACGCTGTAGTCAGGGATCTGCGCCGCCTGTAGCGGAGAGTCTGTCAGCTCATGCTGCTCCCAGGGATCAGCGCCACCTGTAGGGGAGAGTCTGTCAGCTCACGCTGTTGCCAGGGATCAGCGCCGCCTGTAGGGTAGAGTCTGTCAGCTCACACTGCTCCCAGGGATTAGCGCCACCTGTAGGGTAGAGTCTGGCAGCTCACACTGCTCCCAGGGATCAGCATCGCCTGTAGGGGAGAGTCTGACAGCTCACACTGCTCCCAGGGATCAGCGCCGCCTGTAGGGGAGAGTCTGACAGCTCACAGTGCTCCCAGGGATCAACGCCGCCTGTAGGGGAGAGTCAGACAGCTCACACTGCTCCCAGGGATCAGTGCCACCTGTAGGGGAGAGTCTGTCAGCTCACGCTGTTGCCAGGAATAAGCGCCACCTGTAGCGGAGAGTCTGTCAGCTCATACTGCTCCCAGGGATCAGCGCCGCCTGTAGGGTAGAGTCTGACAGCTCACACTGCTCCTAGGGATCAGCGCCACCTGTAGGGGAGAGTCTGTCAGCTCATGCTGCTCCCAGGGATCAGCGCTGCCTGTAGGGGAGAGTCTGACAGCTCACACTGCTCCCAGGGATCAGCGCCACCAGTAGGGGAGAGTCTGGCAGCTCATGCTGCTCCCAGGGATCAGCGCTGCCTGTAGGGGAGAGTCTGGCAGCTCACACTGCTCCCAGGGATCAGCGCTGCCTGTAGGGGAGAGTCTGGCTGCTCACACTGCTCCTAGGGATCAGCGCCGCCTGTAGGGAAGAATCTGGCAGCTCACGCTGTAGTCAGGGATCTGCGCCGCCTGTAGCGGAGAGTCTGTCAGCTCATGCTGCTCCCAGGGATCAGCGCCACCTGTAGGGGAGAGTCTGTCAGCTCACGCTGTTGCCAGGGATCAGCGCCGCCTGTAGGGTAGAGTCTGTCAGCTCACACTGCTCCAAGGGATTAGCGCCACCTGTAGGGTAGAGTCTGGCAGCTCACACTGCTCCCAGGGATCAGCATCGCCTGTAGGGGAGAGTCTGACAGCTCACACTGCTCCCAGGGATCAGCGCCGCCTGTAGGGGAGAGTCTGACAGCTCCCAGTGCTCCCAGGGATCAACGCCGCCTGTAGGGGAGAGTCTGACAGCTCACACTGCTCCCAGGGATCAGTGCCACCTGTAGGGGAGAGTCTGTCAGCTCACACTGCTCCCAGGGATCAGCGCCGCCTGTAGGGTAGAGTCTGTCAGCTCACACTGCTCCCAGGGATCAGCGCCACCTGTAGCAGAGAGTCTGACAGCTCACACTGCTCCCAGGGATCAGCGCCACCTGTAGGGGAGAGTCTGGCAGCTCATACTGCTCCCAGGGATCAGCGCCACCTGTAGCAGAGAGTCTGACAGCTCACACTGCTCCCAGGGATCAGCGCCACCAGTAGGGGAGAGTCTGGCAGCTCATGCTGCTCCCAGGGATCAGCGCTGCCTGTAGGGGAGAGTCTGGCAGCTCACACTGCTCCCAGGGATCAGCGCTGCCTGTAGGGGAGAGTCTGGCTGCTCACACTGCTCCTAGGGATCAGCGCCGCCTGCAGGGAAGAATCTGGCAGCTCACGCTGTAGTCAGGGATCTGCGCCGCCTGTAGCGGAGAATCTGTCAGCTCATGCTGCTCCCAGGGATCAGCGCCACCTGTAGGGGAGAGTCTGTCAGCTCACGCTGTTGCCAGGGATCAGCACCGCCTGTAGGGTAGAGTCTGTCAGCTCACACTGCTCCCAGGGATTAGCGCTGCCTGTAGGGGAGAGTCTGGCAGCTCACACTGCTCCCAGGGATCAGCGCTGCCTGTAGGGGAGAGTCTGGCTGCTCACACTGCTCCTAGGGATCAGCGCCGCCTGTAGGGAAGAATCTAGCAGCTCACGCTGTAGTCAGGGATCTGCGCCGCCTGTAGCGGAGAGTCTGTCAGCTCATGCTGCTCCCAGGGATCAGCGCCACCTGTAGGGGAGAGTCTGTCAGCTCACGCTGTTGCCAGGGATCAGCGCCGCCTGTAGGGTAGAGTCTGTCAGCTCACACTGCTCCCAGGGATTAGCGCCACCTGTAGGGTAGAGTCTGGCAGCTCACACTGCTCCCAGGGATCAGCATCGCCTGTAGGGGAGAGTCTGACAGCTCACACTGCTCCCAGGGATCAGCGCCGCCTGTAGGGGAGAGTCTGACAGCTCACAGTGCTCCCAGGGATCAACGCCGCCTGTAGGGGAGAGTCTGACAGCTCACACTGCTCCCAGGGATCAGTGCCACCTGTAGGGGAGAGTCTGTCAGCTCACACTGCTCCCAGGGATCAGCGCCGCCTGTAGGGTAGAGTCTGTCAGCTCACACTGCTCCCAGGGATCAGCGCCACCTGTAGCAGAGAGTCTGACAGCTCACACTGCTCCCAGGGATCAGCGCCACCTGTAGGGGAGAGTCTGGCAGCTCATACTGCTCCCAGGGATCAGCGCCACCTGTAGCAGAGAGTCTGACAGCTCACACTGCTCCCAGGGATCAGCGCCACCAGTAGGGGAGAGTCTGGCAGCTCATGCTGCTCCCAGGGATCAGCGCTGCCTGTAGGGGAGAGTCTGGCAGCTCACACTGCTCCCAGGGATCAGCGCTGCCTGTAGGGGAGAGTCTGGCTGCTCACACTGCTCCTAGGGATCAGCGCCGCCTGTAGGGAAGAATCTGGCAGCTCACGCTGTAGTCAGGGATCTGCGCCGCCTGTAGCGGAGAGTCTGTCAGCTCATGCTGCTCCCAGGGATCAGCGCCACCTGTAGGGGAGAGTCTGTCAGCTCACGCTGTTGCCAGGGATCAGCACCGCCTGTAGGGTAGAGTCTGTCAGCTCACACTGCTCCCAGGGATTAGCGCCACCTGTAGGGTAGAGTCTGGCAGCTCACACTGCTCCCAGGGATCAGCATCGCCTGTAGGGGAGAGTCTGACAGCTCACACTGCTCCCAGGGATCAGCGCCGCCTGTAGGGGAGAGTCTGACAGCTCACACTGCTCCCAGGGATCAGCGCCACCTGTAGGAAGAGTCTGTCAGCTCACGCTTTTGCCAGGGATAAGCACCACCTGTAGCGGAGAGTCTGTCAGCTCATACTGCTCCCAGGGATCAGCGCCGCCTGTAGGGGAGAGTCTGACAGCTCACACTGCTCCAAGGGATCAGCGCCGCCTGTAGGGTAGAGTCTGACAGCTCACACTGCTCCCAGGGATCAGCGCCACCTGTAGGGGAGAGTCTGACAGCTCACAGTGCTCCAAGGGATCAACGCTGCCTGTAGGGGAGAGTCTGACAGCTCACGCTGCTCCCAGGGATCAACGCCGCCTGTAGCGGAGAGTCTGACAGCTCACACTGCTCCCAGGGATCAGCGCCACCTGTAGGGGAGAGTCAGCCAGCTCACACTGCTCCCATGGATCAGCGCCGCCTGTAGGGTAGAGTTTGAAAGCTCACACTGCTCCCAGGGATCCGCACCGCCTGTAGAGTAGAGTCTGACAGCTCACACTGCTCCCAGGGATCAGCGCCGCCTGTAGGGGAGAGTCTGACAGCTCACACTGCTCCCAGGGATCAACGCCGCCTGTAGGGGAGAGTCTGACAGCTCACACTGCTCCCAGGGATCAGCGCCACCTGTAGGGGAAAGTCTGAAAGCTCACACTGCTCCCAGGGATCAGCACCACCTGTAGAGTAGAGTCTGACAGCTCACACTGCTCCCAGGGATCAGCGCCACCTGTAGAGGAGAGTCTGGCAGCTCACACTGCTCCTAGGGATCAGTGCCGCCTGTAGGGGAGAATCTGGCAGCTCAATCTGTAGTCAGGGATCTGCGCCGCCTGTAGCGGAGAGTCTGTCAGCTGATGCTGCTCCCAGGGATCAGCGCCACCTGTAAGGGAGAGTCTGTCAGCTCACGCTGTTGCCAGGGACCAGCGCCGCCTGTAGGGTAGAGTCTGTCAGCTCACACTGCTCCCAGGGATCAGCGCCACCTGTAGGGTAGAGTCTGGCAACTCACACTGCTCCCAGGGATCAGCATCGCCTGTAGGGGAGAGTCTGACAGCTCACACTGCTCCCAGGGATCAGCACCGCCTGTAGGGGAGAGTCTGACAGCTCACACTGCTCCCAGGGATCAGCGCCGCCTGTAGGGAGAGTCTGTCAGCTCACGCTGTTGCCAGGAATAAGCGCCACCTGTAGCGGAGAGTCTGTCAGCTCATACTGCTCCCAGGGATCAGCGCCGCCTGTAGGGGAGAGTCTGACAGCTCACACTGCTCCTAGGGATCAGCGCCACCTGTAGGGGAGAGTCTGTCAGCTCACACTGCTCCCAGGGATCAGCATCGCCTGTAGGGGAGAGTCTGACAGCTCACACTGCTCCCAGGGATCAGCGCCGCCTGTAGGGGAGAGTCTGACAGCTCACACTGCTCCCAGGGATCAGCGCCACCTGTAGGGAAGAGTCTGTCAGCTCACGCTGTAGCCAGGGATAAGCGCCACCTGTAGCGGAGAGTCTGTCAGCTCATACTGCTCCCAGGGATCAGCGCCGCCTGTAGGGTAGAGTCTGACAGCTCACACTGCTCCCAGGGATCAGCGCCACCTGTAGGGGAGAGTCTGACAGCTCACACTGCTCCCAGGGATCAACGCCGCCTGTAGGGGAGAGTCTGACAGCTCACACTGCTCCCAGGGATCAGTGCCACCTGTAGGGGAGAGTCTGTCAGCTCACACTGCTCCCAGGGATCAGCGCCGCCTGTAGGGTAGAGTCTGTCAGCTCACACTGCTCCCAGGGATCAGCGCCACCTGTAGCAGAGAGTCTGACAGCTCACACTGCTCCCAGGGATCAGCGCCACCTGTAGGGGAGAGTCTGGCAGCTCACACTGCTCCTAGGGATCAGCGCCGCCTGTAGGGGAGAGTCTGTCAGCTCACACTGCTCCCAGGGATCAGCGCCGCCTGTAGGGGAGAGTCTGACAGCTCACACTGCTCCCAGGGATCAGCGCCGCCTGTAGGGTAGAGTCTGACAGCTCACACTGCTCCCAAAGATCAGCGCCACCTGTAGGGGAGAGTCTGTCAGCTCACACTTCTCCCAGGGATCAGCGCCACCTGTAGGGGAGAGTCTGGCAGCTCACACTGCTCCTAGGGATCAGCGCCGCCTGTAGGGGAGAATCTGGCAGCTCACACTGCTCCCAGGGATCAGCATCGCCTGTAGGGGAGAGTCTGACAGCTCACACTGCTCCCAGGGATCAGCGCCACCTGTAGGGAGAGTCTGTCAGCTCACGCTGTTGCCAGGGATCAGCGCCACCTGTAGGGGAGAGTCTGTCAGCTCACGCTGTTGCCAGGGATCAGCGCCGCCTGTAGGGTAGAGTCTGTCAGCTCACACTGTTCCCAGGGATCAGCGCCACCTGTAAGGTAGAGTCTGGCAGCTCACACTGCTCCCAGGGATCAGCGCCGCCTGTAGGGGAGAGTCTGACAGCTCACACTGCTCCTAGGGATCAGCGCCACCAGTAGGGAGAGTCTGTCAGCTCACGCTGTTGCCAGGGATAAGCGCCACCTGTAGCGGAGAGTCTGTCAGCTCATACTGCTCCCAGGGATCAGCGTCGCCTGTAGGGGAGAGTCTGACAGCTCACACTGCTCCTAGGGATCAGCGCCACCTGTAAGGGAGAGTCTGTCAGCTCACACTGCTCCAAGGGATCAGCGTTGCCTGTAAGGTAGAGTCTGACAGCTCACACTGCTCCCAGGGATCAGCGCCGCCTGTAGGGGAGAGTCTGACAGCTCACACTGCTCCTAGGGATCAGCGCCACCTGTAAGGGAGAGTCTGGCAGCTCACACTGCTCCAAGGGATCAGCGCCGCCTGTAAGGTAGAGTCTGACAGCTCACACTGCTCCAAGGGATCAGCGCCGCCTGTAGGGTAGAGTCTGACAGCTCACACTGCTCCCAGGGATCAGCGCCACCTGTAGGGGAGAGTCTGACAGCTCACGCTGCTCCCAGGGATCAACGCCGCCTGTAGCGGAGAGTCTGACAGCTCACACTGCTCCCAGGGATCAGCGCCACCTGTAGGGGAGAGTCTGTCAGCTCACACTGCTCCCAGGGACCAGCGCCGCCTGTAGGGTAGAGTCTGTCAGCTCACACTGCTCCAAGGGATCAGCGCCACCTTTAGCAGAGAGTCTGACAGCTCACACTGCTCCCAGGGATCAGCGCCACCTGTAGGGGAGAGTCTGGCAGCTCATACTGCTCCCAGGGATCAGCGCCACCTGTAGCAGAGAGTCTGACAGCTCACACTGCTCCCAGGGATCAGCGCAACCTGTAGGGGAGAGTCTGGCAGCTCATACTGCTCCCAGGGATCAGCGCCGCCTGTAGGGTAGAGTCTGACAGCTCACACTGCTCCCAGTGATCAGCGCCACCTGTAGGGAGAGTCTGTCAGCTCACATTGCTCCCAGGGATCAGCACCACATGTAGGGGAGAGTCTGTCAGCTCACACTGCTCCCAGGGATCAGCACCACATGTAGGGGAGAGTCTGTCAGCTCACACTGCTCCCAGGGATCAGCGCCACCTGTAGGGGAGAGTCTGTCAGCTCATACTACTCCCAGGGATCAGCGCCCCCTGTAGGGGAGAGTCTGACAGCTCACACTGCTCCCAGGGATCAGCGCCACCTGTAGGGGAGAGTCTGACAGCTCACACTGCTCCAAGGGATCAACGCCGCCTGTAGGGGAGAGTCTGACAGCTCACACTGCTCCCAGGGATCAGCGCCGCCTGTAGGGGAGAGTCTGGCAGCTCACACTGCTCCCAGGGATCAGCGCCACCTGTAGGGTAGAGTCTGGCAGCTCACACTGCTCCCAGGGATCAGCGCCGCCTGTAGGGTAGAGTCTGAAAGCTCACACTGCTCCCAGGGATCAGTGCCGCCTGTAGGCTAGAGTCTGACAGCTCAAACTGCTCCCAGGGATCAGCTCCGCCTGTAGGGGAGAGTCTGGCAGCTCACACTGCTCCCAGGGATCAACGCCACCTGTAGGGGAGAGTCTGACAGCTCACACTGCTCACAGGGATCAGCGCCGCCTGTAGGGGAGAGTCTGGCAGCTCACACTGCTACCAGGGATCAGCGCCGCCTGTAGGGGAGAGTCTGGCAGCTCACACTGCTCCCAGGGATCAGCGCCGCCTGTAGGGTAGAGTTTGAAAGCTCACACTGCTCCCAGGGATCCGCACGCCTGTAGAGTAGAGTCTGACAGCTCACACTGCTCCCAGGGATCAGCGCCGCCTGTAGGGGAGAGTCTGACAGCTCACACTGCTCCCAGGGATCAATGCCGCCTGTAGGGGAGAATCTGGCAGCTCAAGCTGTAGTCAGGGATCTGCGTCGCCTGTAGCGGAGAGTCTGTCAGCTGATGCTGCTCCCAGGGATCAGCGCCACCTGTAGGGGAGAGTCTGTCAGCTCACGCTGTTGCCAGGGATCAGCGCCGCCTGTAGGGTAGAGTCTGTCAGCTCACACTGCTCCCAGGGATCAGCGCCACCTGTAGGGTAGAGTCTGGCAACTCACACTACTCCCAGGGATCAGCATCGCCTGTAGGGGACAGTCTGACAGCTCACACTGCTCCCAGGGATCAGCACCGCCTGTAGGGGAGAGTCTGACAGCTCACACTGCTCCCAGGGATCAGCGCCGCCTGTAGGGAGAGTCTGTCAGCTCACGCTGTTGCCAGGGATAAGCGCCACCTGTAGCGGAGAGTCTGTCAGCTCATACTGCTCCCAGGGATCAGCGCCGCCTGTAGGGGAGAGTCTGACAGCTCACACTGCTCCTAGGGATCAGCGCCACCTGTAGGGGAGAGTCTGTCAGCTCACACTGCTCCAAGGGATCAGCGCCGCCTGTAGGGTAGAGTCTGACAGCTCACACTGCTCCCAGGGATCAGCGCCACCTGTAGGGGAGAGTCTGTCAGCTCACACTGCTCCAAGGGATTAGCGCCGCCTGTAGGGTAGAGTCTGTCAGTTCACACTGCTCCCAGGGATCAGCGCCACCTGTAGCGGAGAGTCTGTCAGCTCACACTGCTCCCAGGGATCAGCGCCGCCTGTAGGGTAGAGTCTGACAGCTCACACTGCTCCCAGGGATCAGCGCCGCCAGTAGGGGAGAGTCTGGCAGCTCATGCTGCTCCCAGGGATCAGCGCTGCCTGTAGGGGAGAGTCTGGCAGCTCACACTGCTCCCAGGGATCAGCGCTGCCTGTAGGGGAGAGTCTGGCTGCTCACACTGCTCCTAGGGATCAGCGCTGCCTGTAGAGAAGAATCTGGCAGCTCACGCTGTAGTCAGGGATCTGCGCCGCCTGTAGCGGAGAGTCTGTCAGCTCATGCTGCTCCCAGGGATCAGCGCCACCTGTAGGGGAGAGTCTGTCAGCTCACGCTGTTGCCAGGGATCAGCGCCGCCTGTAGGGTAGAGTCTGTCAGCTCACACTGCTCCCAGGGATTAGCGCCACCTGTAGGGTAGAGTCTGGCAGCTCACACTGCTCCCAGGGATCAGCGCCGCCTGTAGGGGAGAGTCTGACAGCTCACACTGCTCCAAGGGATCAGCGCCGCCTGTAGAATAGAGTCTGACAGCTCACACTGCTCCCAGGGATCAGCGCTGCCTGTAGGGGAGAGTCTGACAGCTCACAGTGCTCCCAGGGATCAGTGCCACCTGTAGGGGAGAGTCTGTCAGCTCACACTGCTCCCAGGGATCAGCGCCGCCTGTAGGGTAGAGTCTGTCAGCTCACACTGCTCCCAGGGATCAGCGCCACCTGTAGCAGAGAGTCTGACAGCTCACACTGCTCCCAGGGATCAGCGCCACCTGTAGGGGAGAGTCTGGCAGCTCATACTGCTCCCAGGGATCAGCGCCACTTGTAGCAGAGAGTCTGACAGCTCACACTGCTCCCAGGGATCAGCGCCACCTGTAGGGGAGAGTCTGGCAGATCATACTACTCCCAGGGATCAGCGCCGCCTGTAGGGTAGAGTCTGACAGCTCACACTGCTCCCAGGGATCAGCGCCACCTGTAGGGAAAGTCTGTCAGCTCACACTGCTCCCAGGGATCAGCACCACCTGTAGGGGAGAGTCTGTCAGCTCACACTGCTCCCAGGGATCAGCGCCACCTGTAGGGGAGAGTCTGTCAGCTCACACTGCTCCCAGGGATCAGCGCCGCCTGTAGGGTAGAGTCTGACAGCTCACACTGCTCCCAGGGATCAGCGCCGCCAGTAGGGGAGAGTCTGGCAGCTCATGCTGCTCCCAGGGATCAGCGCTGCCTGTAGGGGAGAGTCTGGCAGCTCACACTGCTCCCAGGGATCAGCGCTGCCTGTAGGGGAGAGTCTGGCTGCTCACACTGCTCCTAGGGATCAGCGCTGCCTGTAGGGAAGAATCTGGCAGCTCACGCTGTAGTCAGGGATCTGCGCCGCCTGTAGCGGAGAGTCTGTCAGCTCATGCTGCTCCCAGAGATCAGCGCCACCTGTAGGGGAGAGTCTGTCAGTTTACGCTGTTGCCAGGGATCAGCGCCGCCTGTAGGGTAGAGTCTGTCAGCTCACACTGCTCCCAGGGATTAGCGCCACCTGTAGGGTAGAGTCTGGCAGCTCACACTGCTCCCAGGGATCAGCGCCGCCTGTAGGGGAGAGTCTGACAGCTCACACTGCTCCAAGGGATCAGCGCCGCCTGTAGAATAGAGTATGACAGCTCACACTGCTCCCAGGGATCAGCACTGCCTGTAGGGGAGAGTCTGACAGCTCACAGTGCTCCCAGGGATCAGTGCCACCTGTAGGGGAGAGTCTGTCAGCTCACACTGCTCCCAGGGATCAGCGCCGCCTGTAGGGTAGAGTCTGTCAGCTCACACTGCTCCCAGGGATCAGCGCCACCTGTAGCAGAGAGTCTGACAGCTCACACTGCTCCCAGGGATCAGCGCCACCTGTAGGGGAGAGTCTGGCAGCTCATACTGCTCCCAGGGATCAGCGCCACCTGTAGCAGAGAGTCTGACAGCTCACACTGCTCCCAGGGATCAGCGCCACCTGTAGGGGAGAGTCTGGCAGATCATACTACTCCCAGGGATCAGCGCCGCCTGTAGGGTAGAGTCTGACAGCTCACACTGCTCCCAGGGATCAGCGCCACCTGTAGGGAAAGTCTGTAAGCTCACACTGCTCCCAGGGATCAGCACCACCTGTAGGGGAGAGTCTGTCAGCTCACACTGCTCCCAGGGATCAGCGCCACCTGTAGGGGAGAGTCTGTCAGCTCACACTGCTCCCAGGGATCAGCGCCGCCTGTAGGGGAGAGTCTGACAGCTCACACTGCTCCCAGGGATCAGCACCACCTGTAGGGGAGAGTCTGTCAGCTCACACTGCTCCCAAAGATCAGCGCCACCTGTAGGGGAGAGTCTGTCAGCTCACACTGCTCCCAGGGATCAGCGCCACCTGTAGGGGAGAGTCTGTCAGCTCACACTGCTCCTAGGGATCAGCGCCGCCTGTAGGGGAGAATCTGGCAGCTCACACTGCTCCCAGGGATCAGCGCTGCCTGTAGGGGAGAGTCTGGCTGCTCACACTGCTCCTAGGGATCAGCGCTGCCTGTAGGGAAGAATCTGGCAGCTCACGCTGTAGTCAGGGATCTGCGCCGCCTGTAGCGGAGAGTCTGTCAGCTCATGCTGCTCCCAGGGATCAGCGCCACCTGTAGGGGAGAGTCTGTCAGCTCACGCTGTTGCCAGGGATCAGCGCCGCCTGTAGGGTAGAGTCTGTCAGCTCACACTGCTCCCAGGGATTAGCGCCACCTGTAGGGTAGAGTCTGGCAGCTCACACTGCTCCCAGGGATCAGCGCCGCCTGTAGGGGAGAGTCTGACAGCTCACACTGCTCCCAGGGATCAGCGCCACCTGTAGGAAGAGTCTGTCGGCTCACGCTGTTGCCAGGGATCAGCGCCGCCTGTAGGGTAGAGTCTGTCAGCTCACACTGCTCCCAGGGATAAGCGCCACCTGTAGCGGAGAGTCTGTCAGCTCATACTGCTCCCAGGGATCAGCGCCGCCTGTAGGGTAGAGTCTGACAGCTCACACTGCTCCCAGGGATCAGCGCCACCTGTAGGGGAGAGTCTGACAGCTCACACTGCTCCCAGGGATCAGCGCCACCTGTAGCAGAGAGTCTGACAGCTCACACTGCTCCCAGGGATCAGCGCCACCTGTAGGGGAGAGTCTGGCAGCTCATACTGCTCCCAGGGATCAGCGCCACCTGTAGCAGAGAGTCTGACAGCTCACACTGCTCCCAGGGATCAGCGCCACCTGTAGGGGAGAGTCTGGCAGATCATACTACTCCCATGGATCAGCGCCGCCTGTAGGGTAGAGTCTGTCAGCTCACACTGCTCCCAGGGATCAGCGCCACCTGTAGGGGAGAGTCTGGCAGATCATACTACTCCCAGGGATCAGCGCCGCCTGTAGGGTAGAGTCTGACAGCTCACACTGCTCCCAGGGATCAGCGCCACCTGTAGGGAGAGTCTGGCAGCTCACACTGCTCCCAGGGATCAGCGCCGCATGTAGGGTAGAGTTTGAAAGCTCACACTGCTCCCAGGGATCCGCACCGCCTGTAGAGTAGAGTCTGACAGCTCACACTGCTCCCAGGGATCAGCGCCCGCCTGTAGGGGAGAGTCTGACAGCTCACACTGCTCCCAGGGATCAGCACCACCTGTAGGTGAGAGTCTGTCAGCTCACACTGCTCCCAAAGATCAGCGCCACCTGTAGGGGAGAGTCTGTCAGCTCACACTGCTCCCAGGGATCAGCGCCACCTGTAGGGGAGAGTCTGTCAGCTCACACTGCTCCTAGGGATCAGCGCCGCCTGTAGGGGAGAATCTGGCAGCTCACACTGCTCCCAGGGATCAGCATCGCCTGTAGGGGAGAGTCTGTCAGCTCACGCTGTTGCCAGGGATCAGCGCCACCTGTAGGGGAGAGTCTGTCAGCTCACGCTGTTGCCAGGGATCAGCGCCGCCTGTAGGGTAGAGTCTGTCAGCTCACACTGCTCCCAGGGATCAGCGCCACCTGTAGGGTAGAGTCTGGCAGCTCACACTGCTCCCAGGGATCAGCATCGCCTGTAGGGGATAGTCTGACAGCTCACACTGCTCCCAGGGATCAGCGCCACCTGTAGGGGAGAGTCTGACAGCTCACACTGCTCCTAGGGATCAGCGCCACCAGTAGGGAGAGTCTGTCAGTTCACGCTGTTGCCAGGGATAAGCGCCACCTGTAGCGGAGAGTCTGTCAGCTCATACTGCTCCCAGGGATCAGCGCCGCCTGTAGGGGAGAGTCTGACAGCTCACACTGCTCCTAGGGATCAGCGCCACCTGTAGGGGAGAGTCTGTCAGCTCACACTGCTCCAAGGGATCAGCGCCGCCTGTAGGGTAGAGTCTGACAGCTCACACTACTCCCAGGGATCAGCGCCACCTGTCGGGGAGAGTCTGTCAGCTCACACTGCTCCCATGGATCAGCGCCGCCTGTAGGGTAGAGTCTGTCAGCTCACACTGCTCCCAGGGATCAGCGCCACCTTTAGCAGAGAGTCTGACAGCTCACACTACTCCCAGGGATCAGCGCCACCTGTCGGGGAGAGTCTGTCAGCTCACACTGCTCCAAGGGATCAGCGCCGCTTGTAGGGTAGAGTCTGACAGCTCACACTGCTCCCAGGGATCAGCGCCACCTGTAGGGGAGAGTCTGTCAGCTCACACTGCTCCCATGGATCAGCGCCGCCTGTAGGGTAGAGTCTGTCAGCTCACACTGCTCCCAGGGATCAGCGCCACCTTTAGCAGAGAGTCTGACAGCTCACACTGCTCCCAGGGATCAGCGCCGCCTGTAGGGGAGAGTCTGACAGCTCACACTGCTCCCAGGGATCAGCGCCGCCAGTAGGGGAGAGTCTGGCAGCTCACACTGCTCCCAGGGATCAGCGCCGCCTGTAGGGGAGAGTCTGGCAGCTCACACTGCTCCCAGGGATCAGCGCCGCATGTAGGGTAGAGTTTGAAAGCTCACACTGCTCCCAGGGATCCGCACCGCCTGTAGAGTAGAGTCTGACAGCTCACACTGCTCCCAGGGATCAGCGCCGCCAGTAGGGAAGAGTCTGACAGCTCACACTGCTCCCAGGGATCAACGCCGCCTGTAGGGGTGAGTCTGACAGCTCACACTGCTCCCAGGGATCAGCGCCACCTGTAGGGGAAAGTCTGAAAGCTCACACTGCTCCCAGGGATCAGCACCGCCTGTAGAGTAGAGTCTGATAGCTCACACTGCTCCCAGGGATCAGCGCCACCTGTAGGGGAGAGTCTGGCAGCTCACACTGCTCCTAGGGATCAGCGCCGCCTGTAGGGGAGAATCTGGCAGCTCTAGCTGTAGTCAGGGATCTGCGTCGCCTGTAGCGGAGAGTCTGTCAGCTGATGCTGCTCCCAGGGATCAGCGCCGCCTGTAGGGGAGAGTCTGTCAGCTCACACTGCTCCAAGGGATCAGTGCCGCCTGTAGGGTAGAGTCTGTCAGCTCACACTGCTCCTAGGGATCAGCGCCACCTGTAGGGGAGAGTCTGTCAGCTCACACTGCTCCAAGGGATCAGCGCCGCCTGTAGGGTAGAGTCTGACAGCTCACACTGCTCCCAGGGATCAGCGCCACCTGTAGGGGAGAGTCTGTCAGCTCACACTGCTCCAAGGGATCAGCGCCGCCTGTAGGGTAGAGTCTGTCAGTTCACACTGCTCCCAGGGATCAGCGCCACCTGTAGGGTAGAGTCTGACAGCTCACACTGCTCCCAGGGATCAGCGCCACCAGTAGGGGAGAGTCTGGCAGCTCATGCTGCTCCCAGGGATCAGCGCTGCCTGTAGGGGAGAGTCTGGCAGCTCACACTGCTCCCAGGGATCAGCGCTGCCTGTAGGGGAGAGTCTGGCTGCTCACACTGCTCCTAGGGATCAGCGCCGCCTGTAGGGAAGAATCTGGCAGCTCACGCTGTAGTCAGGGATCTGCGCCGCCTGTAGCGGAGAGTCTGTCAGCTCATGCTGCTCCCAGGGATCAGCGCCACCTGTAGGGGAGAGTCTGTCAGCTCACGCTGTTGCCAGGGATCAGCACCGCCTGTAGGGTAGAGTCTGTCAGCTCACACTGCTCCCAGGGATTAGCGCCACCTGTAGGGTAGAGTCTGGCAGCTCACACTGCTCCCAGGGATCAGCATCACCTGTAGGGGAGAGTCTGACAGCTCACACTGCTCCCAGGGATCAGCGCCGCCTGTAGGGGAGAGTCTGACAGCTCACACTGCTCCCAGGGATCAGCGCCACCTGTAGGGAGAGTCTGTCAGCTCACGCTTTTGCCAGGGATAAGCACCACCTGTAGCGGAGAGTCTGTCAGCTCATACTGCTCCCAGGGATCAGCGCCGCCTGTAGGGGAGAGTCTAACAGCTCACACTGCACCAAGAGATCAGCGCCGCCTGTAGGGTAGAGTCTGACAGCTCACACTGCTCCCAGGGATCAGCGCCACCTGTAGGGGAGAGTCTGACAGCTCACAGTGCTCCCAGGGATCAACGCTGCCTGTAGGGGAGAGTCTGACAGCTCACACTGCTCCCAGGGATCAGTGCCACCTGTAGGGGAGAGTCTGTCAGCTCACACTGCTCCCAGGGATCAGCGCCGCCTGTAGGGTAGAGTCTGTCAGCTCATACTGCTCCCAGGGATCAGCGCCACCTGTAGCAGAGAGTCTGACAGCTCACACTGCTCCCAGGGATCAGCGCCACCTGTAGGGTAGAGTCTGACAGCTCACACTGCTCCCAGGGATCAGCGCCACCTGTAGGGGAGAGTCTGACAGCTCACGCTGCTCCCAGGGATCAACGCCGCCTGTAGCGGAGAGTCTGACAGCTCACACTGCTCCCAGGGATTAGCGCCACCTGTAGGGGAGAGTCTGTCAGCTCACACTGCTCCCATGGATCAGCGCCGCCTGTAGGGTAGAGTCTGTCAGCTCACACTGCTCCCAGGGATCAGCGCCACCTTTAGCAGAGAGTCCGACAGCTCACACTGCTCCCAGGGATCAGCGCCGCCTGTAGGGGAGAGTCTGACAGCTCACACTGCTCCCAGGGATCAGCGCCACCTGTAGGGGAGAGTCTGACAGCTCACACTGCTCCCAGGGATCAACGCCGCCTGTAGGGGAGAGTCTGACAGCTCACACTGCTCCCAGGGATCAGCGCCGCCTGTAGGGGAGAGTCTGGCAGCTCACACTGCTCCCAGGGATCAGCGCCGCCTGTAGGGGAGAGTCTGGCAGCTCACACTGCTCCCAGGGATCAGCGCCGCATGTAGGGTAGAGTTTGAAAGCTCACACTGCTCCCAGGGATCCGCACCGCCTGTAGAGTAGAGTCTGACAGCTCACACTGCTCCCAGGGATCAGCGCCGCCTGTAGGGGAGAGTCTGACAGCTCACACTGCTCCCAGGGATCAACGCCGCCTGTAGGGGAGAGTCTGACAGCTCACACTGCTCCCAGGGATCAGCGCCACCTGTAGGGGAAAGTCTGAAAGCTCACACTGCTCCCAGGGATCAGCACCACCTGTAGAGTAGAGTCTGACAGCTCACACTGCTCCCAGGGATCAGCGCCACCTGTAGAGGAGAGTCTGGCAGCTCACACTGCTCCTAGGGATCAGCGCCGCCTGTAGGGGAGAATCTGGCAGCTCAAGCTGTAGTCAGGGATCTGCGCCGCCTGTAGCGGAGAGTCTGTCAGCTGATGCTGCTCCCAGGGATCAGCACCACCTGTAGGGGAGAGTCTGTCAGCTTACGCTGTTGCCAGGGACCAGCGCCGCCTGTAGGGTAGAGTCTGTCAGCTCACACTGCTCCCAGGGATCAGCGCCACCTGTAGGGTAGAGTCTGGCAACTCACACTGCTCCCAGGGATCAGCATCGCCTGTAGGGGAGAGTCTGACAGCTTACACTGCTCCCAGGGATCAGCACCGCCTGTAGGGGAGAGTCTGTCAGCTCACGCTGTTGCCAGGAATAAGCGCCACCTGTAGCGGAGAGTCTGTCAGCTCATACTGCTCCCAGGGATCAGCGCCGCCTGTAGGGGAGAGTCTGACAGCTCACACTGCTCCTAGGGATCAGCGCCACCTGTAGGGGAGAGTCTGTCAGCTCACACTGCTCCAAGGATCAGCGCCGCCTGTAGGGTAGAGTCTGTCAGTTCACACTGCTCCCAGGGATCAGCGCCACCTGTAGCGGAGAGTCTGTCAGCTCACACTGCTCCCAGGGATCAGCGCCGCCTGTAGGGTAGAGTCTGACAGCTCACACTGCTCCCAGGGATCAGCGCCACCAGTAGGGGAGAGTCTGGCAGCTCATGCTGCTCCCAGGGATCAGCGCTGCCTGTAGGGGAGAGTCTGACAGCTCACACTGCTCCCAGGGATCAGCGCCACCAGTAGGGGAGAGTCTGGCAGCTCATGCTGCTCCCAGGGATCAGCGCTGCCTGTAGGGGAGAGTCTGGCAGCTCACACTGCTCCCAGGGATCAGCGCTGCCTGTACGGGAGAGTCTGGCTGCTCACACTGCTCCTAGGGATCAGCGCCGCCTGTAGGGAAGAATCTGGCAGCTCACGCTGTAGTCAGGGATCTGCGCCGCCTGTAGCGGAGAGTCTGTCAGCTCATGCTGCTCCCAGGGATCAGCGCCACCTGTAGGGGAGAGTCTGTCAGCTCACGCTGTTGCCAGGGATCAGCGCCGCCTGTAGGGTAGAGTCTGTCAGCTCACACTGCTCCCAGGAATTAGCGCCACCTGTAGGGTAGAGTCTGGCAGCTCACACTGCTCCCAGGGATCAACGCCGCCTGTAGGGGAGAGTCTGACAGCTCACACTGCTCCCAGGGATCAGTGCCACCTGTAGGGGAGAGTCTGTCAGCTCACACTGCTCCCAGGGATCAGCGCCGCCTGTAGGGTAGAGTCTGTCAGCTCACACTGCTCCCAGGGATCAGCGCCACCTGTAGCAGAGAGTCTGACAGCTCACACTGCTCCCAGGGATCAGCGCCACCTGTATGGTAGAGTCTGACAGCTCACACTGCTCCCAGGGATCAGCGCCACCTGTAGGGGAGAGTCTGACAGCTCACGCTGCTCCCAGGGATCAACGCCGCCTGTAGCGGAGAGTCTGACAGCTCACACTGCTCCCAGGGATCAGCGCCACCTGTAGGGGAGAGTCTGTCAGCTCACACTGCTCCCATGGATCAGCGCCGCCTGTAGGGTAGAGTCTGTCAGCTCACACTGCTCCCAGGGATCAGCGCCACCTTTAGCAGAGAGTCTGACAGCTCACACTGCTCCCAGGGATCAGCGCCGCCTGTAGGGGAGAGTCTGACAGCTCACACTGCTCCCAGGGATCAGCGCCACCTGTAGGGGAGAGTCTGACAGCTCACACTGCTCCCAGGGATCAACGCCGCCTGTAGGGGAGAGTCTGACAGCTCACACTGCTCCCAGGGATCAGCGCCGCCTGTAGGGGAGAGTCTGGCAGCTCACACTGCTCCCAGGGATCAGCGCCGCCTGTAGGGGAGAGTCTGGCAGCTCACACTGCTCCCAGGGATCAGCGCCGCATGTAGGGTAGAGTTTGAAAGCTCACACTGCTCCCAGGGATCCGCACCGCCTGTAGAGTAGAGTCTGACAGCTCACACTGCTCCCAGGGATCAGCGCCGCCTGTAGGGGAGAGTCTGACAGCTCACACTGCTCCCAGGGATCAACGCCGCCTGTAGGGGAGAGTCTGACAGCTCACACTGCTCCCAGGGATCAGCGCCACCTGTAGGGGAAAGTCTGAAAGCTCACACTGCTCCCAGGGATCAGCACCACCTGTAGAGTAGAGTCTGACAGCTCACACTGCTCCCA
Organism: Pseudophryne corroboree; assembly: GCF_028390025.1. Lineage (NCBI taxonomy): Eukaryota > Metazoa > Chordata > Amphibia > Anura > Myobatrachidae > Pseudophryne > Pseudophryne corroboree. The sequence goes on along the minus strand of NW_026970416.1, from coordinate 54,429 downwards.
GGGATCAGCGCCACCTGTAGAGGAGAGTCTGGCAGCTCACACTGCTCCTAGGGATCAGCGCCGCCTGTAGGGGAGAATCTGGCAGCTCAAGCTGTAGTCAGGGATCTGCGCCGCCTGTAGCGGAGAGTCTGTCAGCTGATGCTGCTCCCAGGGATCAGCGCCACCTGTAGGGGAGAGTTTGTCAGCTCACGCTGTTGCCGGGGACCAGCGCCGCCTGTAGGGTAGAGTCTGTCAGCTCACACTGCTCCCAGGGATCAGCGCTACCTGTAGGGTAGAGTCTGGCAACTCACACTGCTCCCAGGGATCAGCATCGCCTGTAGGGGAGAGTCTGACAGCTCACACTGCTCCCAGGGATCAGCACCGCCTGTAGGGGAGAGTCTGTCAGCTCACGCTGTTGCCAGGAATAAGCGCCACCTGTAGCGGAGAGTCTGTCAGCTCATACTGCTCCCAGGGATCAGCGCCGCCTGTAGGGTAGAGTCTGACAGCTCACACTGCTCCTAGGGATCAGCGCCACCTGTAGGGGAGAGTCTGTCAGCTCATGCTGCTCCCAGGGATCAGCGCTGCCTGTAGGGGAGAGTCTGACAGCTCACACTGCTCCCAGGGATCAGCGCCACCAGTAGGGGAGAGTCTGGCAGCTCATGCTGCTCCCAGGGATCAGCGCTGCCTGTAGGGGAGAGTCTGGCAGCTCACACTGCTCCCAGGGATCAGCGCTGCCTGTAGGGGAGAGTCTGGCTGCTCACACTGCTCCTAGGGATCAGCGCCGCCTGTAGGGAAGAATCTGGCAGCTCACGCTGTAGTCAGGGATCTGCGCCGCCTGTAGCGGAGAGTCTGTCAGCTCATGCTGCTCCCAGGGATCAGCGCCACCTGTAGGGGAGAGTCTGTCAGCTCACGCTGTTGCCAGGGATCAGCGCCGCCTGTAGGGTAGAGTCTGTCAGCTCACACTGCTCCCAGGGATTAGCGCCACCTGTAGGGTAGAGTCTGGCAGCTCACACTGCTCCCAGGGATCAGCATCGCCTGTAGGGGAGAGTCTGACAGCTCACACTGCTCCCAGGGATCAGCGCCGCCTGTAGGGGAGAGTCTGACAGCTCACAGTGCTCCCAGGGATCAACGCCGCCTGTAGGGGAGAGTCTGACAGCTCACACTGCTCCCAGGGATCAGTGCCACCTGTAGGGGAGAGTCTGTCAGCTCACACTGCTCCCAGGGATCAGCGCCGCCTGTAGGGTAGAGTCTGTCAGCTCACACTGCTCCCAGGGATCAGCGCCACCTGTAGCAGAGAGTCTGACAGCTCACACTGCTCCCAGGGATCAGCGCCACCTGTAGGGGAGAGTCTGGCAGCTCATACTGCTCCCAGGGATCAGCGCCACCTGTAGCAGAGAGTCTGACAGCTCACACTGCTCCCAGGGATCAGCGCCACCAGTAGGGGAGAGTCTGGCAGCTCATGCTGCTCCCAGGGATCAGCGCTGCCTGTAGGGGAGAGTCTGGCAGCTCACACTGCTCCCAGGGATCAGCGCTGCCTGTAGGGGAGAGTCTGGCTGCTCACACTGCTCCTAGGGATCAGCGCCGCCTGTAGGGAAGAATCTGGCAGCTCACGCTGTAGTCAGGGATCTGCGCCGCCTGTAGCGGAGAGTCTGTCAGCTCATGCTGCTCCCAGGGATCAGCGCCACCTGTAGGGGAGAGTCTGTCAGCTCACGCTGTTGCCAGGGATCAGCACCGCCTGTAGGGTAGAGTCTGTCAGCTCACACTGCTCCCAGGGATTAGCGCTGCCTGTAGGGGAGAGTCTGGCAGCTCACACTGCTCCCAGGGATCAGCGCTGCCTGTAGGGGAGAGTCTGGCTGCTCACACTGCTCCTAGGGATCAGCGCCGCCTGTAGGGAAGAATCTGGCAGCTCACGCTGTAGTCAGGGATCTGCGCCGCCTGTAGCGGAGAGTCTGTCAGCTCATGCTGCTCCCAGGGATCAGCGCCACCTGTAGGGGAGAGTCTGTCAGCTCACGCTGTTGCCAGGGATCAGCGCCGCCTGTAGGGTAGAGTCTGTCAGCTCACACTGCTCCCAGGGATTAGCGCCACCTGTAGGGTAGAGTCTGGCAGCTCACACTGCTCCCAGGGATCAGCATCGCCTGTAGGGGAGAGTCTGACAGCTCACACTGCTCCCAGGGATCAGCGCCGCCTGTAGGGGAGAGTCTGACAGCTCACAGTGCTCCCAGGGATCAACGCCGCCTGTAGGGGAGAGTCTGACAGCTCACACTGCTCCCAGGGATCAGTGCCACCTGTAGGGGAGAGTCTGTCAGCTCACACTGCTCCCAGGGATCAGCGCCGCCTGTAGGGTAGAGTCTGTCAGCTCACACTGCTCCCAGGGATCAGCGCCACCTGTAGCAGAGAGTCTGACAGCTCACACTGCTCCCAGGGATCAGCGCCACCTGTAGGGGAGAGTTTGGCAGCTCATACTGCTCCCAGGGATCAGCGCCACCTGTAGCAGAGAGTCTGACAGCTCACACTGCTCCCAGGGATCAGCGCCACCAGTAGGGGAGAGTCTGGCAGCTCATGCTGCTCCCAGGGATCAGCGCTGCCTGTAGGGGAGAGTCTGGCAGCTCACACTGCTCCCAGGGATCAGCGCTGCCTGTAGGGGAGAGTCTGGCTGCTCACACTGCTCCTAGGGATCAGCGCCGCCTGTAGGGAAGAATCTGGCAGCTCACGCTGTAGTCAGGGATCTGCGCCGCCTGTAGCGGAGAGTCTGTCAGCTCATGCTGCTCCCAGGGATCAGCGCCACCTGTAGGGGAGAGTCTGTCAGCTCACGCTGTTGCCAGGGATCAGCACCGCCTGTAGGGTAGAGTCTGTCAGCTCACACTGCTCCCAGGGATTAGCGCCACCTGTAGGGTAGAGTCTGGCAGCTCACACTGCTCCCAGGGATCAGCATCGCCTGTAGGGGAGAGTCTGACAGCTCACACTGCTCCCAGGGATCAGCGCCGCCTGTAGGGGAGAGTCTGACAGCTCACACTGCTCCCAGGGATCAGCGCCACCTGTAGGGAGAGTCTGTCAGCTCACGCTTTTGCCAGGGATAAGCACCACCTGTAGCGGAGAGTCTGTCAGCTCATACTGCTCCTAGGGATCAGCGCCGCCTGTAGGGGAGAGTCTGACAGCTCACACTGCTCCAAGGGATCAGCGCCGCCTGTAGGGTAGAGTCTGACAGCTCACACTGCTCCCAGGGATCAGCGCCACCTGTAGGGGAGAGTCCGACAGCTCACAGTGCTCCCAGGGATCAACGCTGCCTGTAGGGGAGAGTCTGACAGCTCACGCTGCTCCCAGGGATCAACGCCGCCTGTAGCGGAGAGTCTGACAGCTCACACTGCTCCCAGGGATCAGCGCCACCTGTAGGGGAGAGTCTGTCAGCTCACACTGCTCCCAGGGATCAGCGCCACCTGTATGGGAGAGTCTGACAGCTCACACTGCTCCCAGGGATCAGCGCCACCTGTAGGGGAGAGTCTGACAGCTCACGCTGCTCCCAGGGATCAACGCCGCCTGTAGCGGAGAGTCTGACAGCTCACACTGCTCCCAGGGATCAGCGCCACCTGTAGGGGAGAGTCTGTCAGCTCACACTGCTCCCATGGATCAGCGCCGCCTGTAGGGTAGAGTTTGAAAGCTCACACTGCTCCCAGGGATCCGCACCGCCTGTAGAGTAGAGTCTGACAGCTCACACTGCTCCCAGGGATCAGCGCCGCCTGTAGGGGAGAGTCTGACAGCTCACACTGCTCCCAGGGATCAACGCCGCCTGTAGGGGAGAGTCTGACAGCTCACACTGCTCCCAGGGATCAGCGCCACCTGTAGGGGAAAGTCTGAAAGCTCACACTGCTCCCAGGGATCAGCACCACCTGTAGAGTAGAGTCTGACAGCTCACACTGCTCCCAGGGATCAGCGCCACCTGTAGAGGAGAGTCTGGCAGCTCACACTGCTCCTAGGGATCTGCGCCGCCTGTAGCGGAGAGTCTGTCAGCTGATGCTGCTCCCAGGGATCAGCGCCACCTGTAGGGGAGAGTCTGTCAGCTCACGCTGTTGCCAGGGACCAGCGCCGCCTGTAGGGTAGAGTCTGTCAGCTCACACTGCTCCCAGGGATCAGCGCCACCTGTAGGGTAGAGTCTGGCAACTCACACTGCTCCCAGGGATCAGCATCGCCTGTAGGGGAGAGTCTGACAGCTCACACTGCTCCCAGGGATCAGCACCGCCTGTAGGGGAGAGTCTGACAGCTCACACTGCTCCCAGGGATCAGCGCCGCCTGTAGGGAGAGTCTGTCAGCTCACGCTGTTGCCAGGAATAAGCGCCACCTGTAGCGGAGAGTCTGTCAGCTCATACTGCTCCCAGGGATCAGCGCCGCCTGTAGGGGAGAGTCTGTCAGCTCACACTGCTCCCAGGGATCAGCGCCGCCTGTAGGGTAGAGTCTGACAGCTCACACTGCTCCCAGGGATCAGCGCCACCAGTAGGGGAGAGTCTGGCAGCTCATGCTGCTCCCAGGGATCAGCGCTGCCTGTAGGGGAGAGTCTGACAGCTCACACTGCTCCCAGGGATCAGCGCCACCAGTAGGGGAGAGTCTGGCAGCTCATGCTGCTCCCAGGGATCAGCGCTGCCTGTAGGGGAGAGTCTGGCAGCTCACACTGCTCCCAGGGATCAGCGCTTCCTGTAGGGGAGAGTCTGGCTGCTCACACTGCTCCTAGGGATCAGCGCCGCCTGTAGGGAAGAATCTGGCAGCTCACGCTGTAGTCAGGGATCTGCGCCGCCTGTAGCGGAGAGTCTGTCAGCTCATGCTGCTCCCAGGGATCAGCGCCACCTGTAGGGGAGAGTCTGTCAGCTCACGCTGTTGCCAGGGATCAGCGCCGCCTGTAGGGTAGAGTCTGTCAGCTCACACTGCTCCCAGGGATTAGCGCCACCTGTAGGGTAGAGTCTGGCAGCTCACACTGCTCCCAGGGATCAGCATCGCCTGTAGGGGAGAGTCTGACAGCTCACACTGCTCCCAGGGATCAGCGCCGCCTGTAGGGGAGAGTCTGACAGCTCCCAGTGCTCCCAGGGATCAACGCCGCCTGTAGGGGAGATTCTGACAGCTCACACTGCTCCCAGGGATCAGTGCCACCTGTAGCGGAGAGTCTGTCAGCTCACACTGCTCCCAGGGATCAGCGCCGCCTGTAGGGTAGAGTCTGTCAGCTCACACTGCTCCCAGGGATCAGCGCCACCTGTAGCAAAGAGTCTGACAGCTCACACTGCTCCCAGGGATCAGCGCCACCTGTAGGGGAGAGTCTGGCAGCTCATACTGCTCCCAGGGATCAGCGCCACCTGTAGCAGAGAGTCTGACAGCTCACACTGCTCCCAGGGATCAGCGCCACCTGTAGGGGAGAGTCTGGCAGCTCATACTACTCCCAGGGATCAGCGCCGCCTGTAGGGTAGAGTCTGACAGCTCACACTGCTCCCAGGGATCAGCGCCACCTGTAGGGAGAGTCTGTCAGCTCACACTGCTCCCAGGGATCAGCACCACCTGTAGGGGAGAGTCTGTCAGCTCACACTGCTCCCAGGGATCAGCGCCACCTGTAGGGGAGAGTCTGTCAGCTCACACTGCTCCCAGGGATCAGCGCCGCCTGTAGGGGAGAGTCTGACAGCTCACACTGCTCCCAGGGATCAGCACCACCTGTAGGGGAGAGTCTGTCAGCTCACACTGCTCCCAAAGATCAGCGCCACCTGTAGGGAAGAGTCTGTCAGCTCACACTGCTCCCAGGGATCAGCGCCACCTGTAGGGGAGAGTCTGGCAGCTCACACTGCTCCTAGGGATCAGCGCCGCCTGTAGGGGAGAATCTGGCAGCTCACACTGCTCCCAGGGATCAGCATCGCCTGTAGGGGAGAGTCTGACAGCTCACACTGCTCCCAGGGATCAGCGCCACCTGTAGGGAGAGTCTGACAGCTCCCAGTGCTCCCAGGGATCAACGCCGCCTGTAGGGGAGAGTCTGACAGCTCACACTGCTCCCAGGGATCAGTGCCACCTGTAGGGGAGAGTCTGTCAGCTCACACTGCTCCCAGGGATCAGCGCCACCTGTAGGGAGAGTCTGTCAGCTCACACTGCTCCCAGGGATCAGCACCACCTGTAGGGGAGAGTCTGTCAGCTCACACTGCTCCCAGGGATCAGCGCCACCTGTAGGGGAGAGTCTGTCAGCTCACACTGCTCTCAGGGATCAGCGCCGCCTGTAGGGGAGAGTCTGACAGCTCACACTGCTCCCAGGGATCAGCACCACCTGTAGGGGAGAGTCTGTCAGCTCACACTGCTCCCAAAGATCAGCGCCACCTGTAGGGAGAGTCTGTCAGCTCACGCTGTTTCCAGGGATCAGCGCCACCTGTAGGGGAGAGTCTGTCAGCTCACGCTGTTGCCAGGGATCAGCGCCGCCTGTAGGGTAGAGTCTGTCAGCTCACACTGCTCCCAGGGATCAGCGCCACCTGTAGGGTAGAGTCTGGCAGCTCACACTGCTCCCAGGGATCAGCATCGCCTGTAGGGGAGAGACTGACAGCTCACACTGCTCCCAGGGATCAGCGCCGCCTGTAGGGGAGAGTCTGACAGCTCACACTGCTCCTAGGGATCAGCGCCACCAGTAGGGAGAGTCTGTCAGCTCACGCTGTTGCCAGGGATAAGCGCCACCTGTAGCGGAGAGTCTGTCAGCTCATACTGCTCCCGGGGATCAGCGCCGCCTGTAGGGGAGAGTCTGACAGCTCACACTGCTCCTAGGGATCAGCGCCACCTGTAGGGGAGAGTCTGTCAGCTCACACTGCTCCAAGGGATCAGCGCCGCCTGTAGGGTAGAGTCTGACAGCTCACACTGCTCCCAGGGATCAGCGCCACCTGTAGGGGAGAGTCTGTCAGATCACACTGCTCCAAGGGATCAGCGCCGCCTGTAGGGGAGAGTCTGACAGCTCACACTGCTCCAAGGGATCAGCGCCACCTGTAGGGGAGAGTCTGACAGCTCACGCTGCTCCCAGGGATCAGCGCCACCTGTAGGGGAGAGTCTGTCAGCTCACACTGCTCCCATGGATCAGCGCTGCCTGTAGGGTAGAGTCTGTCAGCTCACACTGCTCCCAGGGATCAGCGCCACCTGTAGGGGAGAGTCTGGCAGCTCATACTGCTCCCAGGGATCAGCGCCACCTGTAGCAGAGAGTCTGACAGCTCACACTGCTCCCAGGGATCAGCGCCACCTGTAGGGGAGAGTCTGGCAGCTCATACTGCTCCCAGGGATCAGCGCCGCCTGTAGGGTAGAGTCTGACAGCTCACACTGCTCCCAGGGATCAGCGCCACCTGTAGGGAGAGTCTGTCAGCTCACACTGCTCCCAGGGATCAGCACCACCTGTAGGGGATAGTCTGTCAGCTCATACTGCTCCCAGGGATCAGCGCCACCTGTAGGGGAGAGTCTGACAGCTCACACTGCTCCCAGGGATCAGCGCCACCTGTAGGGGAGAGTTTGTCAGCTCATACTGCTCCCAGGGATCAGCGCCACCTGTAGGGGAGAGTCTGACAGCTCACACTGCTCCCAGGGATCAGCGCCGCCTGTAGGGGAGAGTCTGACAGCTCACACTGCTCCCAGGGATCAGCGCCACCTGTAGGGGAGAGTTTGTCAGCTCATACTGCTCCCAGGGATCAGCGCCGCCTGTAGGGGAGAGTCTGACAGCTCACACTGCTCCCAGGGATCAGCGCCACCTGTAGGGGAGAGTCTGACAGCTCACACTGCTCCCAGGGATCAGCGCCACCTGTAGGGGAGAGTTTGTCAGCTCATACTGCTCCCAGGGATCAGCGCCACCTGTAGGGGAGAGTCTGACAGCTCACACTGCTCCCAGGGATCAGCGCCACCTGTAGGGGAGAGTCTGACAGCTCACACTGCTCCCAGGGATCAACTCCGCCTGTAGGGGAGAGTCTGACAGCTCACACTGCTCCCAGGGATCAGCGCCGCCTGTAGGGGAGAGTCTGGCAGCTCACACTGCTCCCAGGGATCAGCGCCGCCTGTAGGGGAGAGTCTGGCAGCTCACACTGCTCCCAGGGATCAGCGCCGCCTGTAGGGTAGAGTCTGAAAGCTCACACTGCTCCCAGGGATCAGTGCTGCCTGTAGGCTAGAGTCTGACAGCTCAAACTGCTCCCAGGGATCAGCTCCGCCTGTAGGGGAGAGTCTGGCAGCTCACACTGCTCCCAGGGATCAACGCCGCCTGTAGGGGAGAGTCTGACAGCTCACACTGCTCCCAGGGATCAGCGCCGCCTGTAGGGGAGAGTCTGGCAGCTCACACTGCTCCCAGGGATCAGCGCCGCCTGTAGGGGAGAGTCTGGCAGCTCACACTGCTCCCAGGGATCAGCGCCGCCTGTAGGGTAGAGTCTGACAGCTCACACTGCTCCCAGGGATCAGCGCCACCTGTAGGGGAGAGTCTGAAAGCTCACACTGCTCTCAGGGATCAGCACTGCCTGTAGAGTAGAGTCTGACAGCTCACACTGCTCCCAGGGATCAGCACCGCCTGTAGGGGAGAGTCTGACAGCTCACACTGCTCCCAGGGATCAGCGCCGCCTGTAGGGGAGAGTCTGTCAGCTCACACTGCTCCCAGGGATCAGCGCTGCCTGTAGGGTAGAGTCTGACAGCTCACATTGCTCCCAGGGATCAGCGCTGCCTGTAGGGTAGAGTCTGACAGCTCACACTGCTCCCAGGGATCAGTGCTGCCTGTAGGGTAGAGTCTGACAGCTCACACTGCTCCCAGGGATCAGCACCACCTGTAGGGGAGAGTCTGAAAGCTCACACTGCTCCCAGGGATCAGAGCCGCCTGTAGGGGAGAGTCTGTCAGCTCACACTGCTCCCAGGGATCAGTGCTGCCTGTATTGTAGAGTCTGACAGCTCACATTGCTCCCAGGGATCAGCGCCGCCTGTAGGGTAGAGTCTGGCAGCTCACACTGCTCCCAGGGATCAGCGCCACCTGTAGGGTAGAGTCTGTCAGCTCACACTGCTCCCAGGGATCAGCGCCGCCTGTAGGGTAGAGTCTGACAGCTCCCAGTGCTCCCAGGGATCAACGCCGCCTGTAGGGGAGAGTCTGACAGCTCACACTGCTCCCAGGGATCAGTGCCACCTGTAGCGGAGAGTCTGTCAGCTCACACTGCTCCCAGGGATCAGCGCCGCCTGTAGGGTAGAGTCTGTCAGCTCACACTGCTCCCAGGGATCACCGCCACCTGTAGCAAAGAGTCTGACAGCTCACACTGCTCCCAGGGATCAGCGCCACCTGTAGGGGAGAGTCTGGCAGCTCATACTGCTCCCAGGGATCAGCGCCACCTGTAGCAGAGAGTCTGACAGCTCACACTGCTCCCAGGGATCAGCGCCACCTGTAGGGGAGAGTCTGGCAGCTCATACTACTCCCAGGGATCAGCGCCGCCTGTAGGGTAGAGTCTGACAGCTCACACTGCTCCCAGGGATCAGCGCCACCTGTAGGGAGAGTCTGTCAGCTCACACTGCTCCCAGGGATCAGCACCACCTGTAGGGGAGAGTCTGTCAGCTCACACTGCTCCCAGGGATCAGCGCCACCTGTAGGGGAGAGTCTGTCAGCTCACACTGCTCCCAGGGATCAGCGCCACCTGTAGGGGAGAGTCTGTCAGCTCACACTGCTCCCAAAGATCAGCGCCACCTGTAGGGAAGAGTCTGTCAGCTCACACTGCTCCCAGGGATCAGCGCCACTTGTAGGGGAGAGTCTGGCAGCTCACACTGCTCCCAGGGATCAGCGCCGCCTGTAGGGGAGAATCTGGCAGCTCACACTGCTCCCAGGGATCAGCATCGCCTGTAGGGGAGAGTCTGACAGCTCACACTGCTCCCAGGGATCAGCGCCACCTGTAGGGAGAGTCTGACAGCTCCCAGTGCTCCCAGGGATCAACGCCGCCTGTAGGGGAGAGTCTGACAGCTCACACTGCTCCCAGGGATCAGTGCCACCTGTAGGGGAGAGTCTGTCAGCTCACACTGCTCCCAGGGATCAGCGCCACCTGTAGGGAGAGTCTGTCAGCTCACACTGCTCCCAGGGATCAGCACCACCTGTAGGGGAGAGTCTGTCAGCTCACACTGCTCCCAGGGATCAGCGCCGCCTGTAGGGGAGAGTCTGACAGCTCACACTGCTCCCAGGGATCAGCGCCACCTGTAGGGAGAGTCTGTCAGCTCACGCTGTTTCCAGGGATCAGCGCCACCTGTAGGGGAGAGTCTGTCAGCTCACGCTGTTGCCAGGGATCAGCGCCGCCTGTAGGGTAGAGTCTGTCAGCTCACGCTGTTGCCAGGGATCAGCGCCGCCTGTAGGGTAGAGTCTGTCAGCTCACACTGCTCCCAGGGATCAGCGCCACCTGTAGGGTAGAGTCTGGCAGCTCACGCTGTTTCCAGGGATCAGCGCCACCTGTAGGGGAGAGTCTGTCAGCTCACGCTGTTGCCAGGGATAAGCGCCGCCTGTAGGGTAGAGTCTGTCAGCTCACACTGCTCCCAGGGATCAGCGCCACCTGTAGGGTAGAGTCTGGCAGCTCACACTGCTCCCAGGGATCAGCATCGCCTGTAGGGGAGAGACTGACAGCTCACACTGCTCCCAGGGATCAGCGCCGCCTGTAGGGGAGAGTCTGACAGCTCACACTGCTCCTAGGGATCAGCGCCACCAGTAGGGAGAGTCTGTCAGCTCACGCTGTTGCCAGGGATAAGCGCCACCTGTAGCGGAGAGTCTGTCAGCTCATACTGCTCCCGGGGATCAGCGCCGCCTGTAGGGGAGAGTCTGACAGCTCACACTGCTCCTAGGGATCAGCGCCACCTGTAGGGGAGAGTCTGTCAGCTCACACTGCTCCAAGGGATCAGCGCCGCCTGTAGGGTAGAGTCTGACAGCTCACACTGCTCCCAGGGATCAGCGCCACCTGTAGGGGAGAGTCTGTCAGATCACACTGCTCCAAGGGATCAGCGCCGCCTGTAGGGGAGAGTCTGACAGCTCACACTGCTCCAAGGGATCAGCGCCACCTGTAGGGGAGAGTCTGACAGCTCACGCTGCTCCCAGGGATCAGCGCCACCTGTAGGGGAGAGTCTGTCAGCTCACACTGCTCCCATGGATCAGCGCTGCCTGTAGGGTAGAGTCTGTCAGCTCACACTGCTCCCAGGGATCAGCGCCACCTGTAGGGGAGAGTCTGGCAGCTCATACTGCTCCCAGGGATCAGCGCCACCTGTAGCAGAGAGTCTGACAGCTCACACTGCTCCCAGGGATCAGCGCCACCTGTAGGGGAGAGTCTGGCAGCTCATACTGCTCCCAGGGATCAGCGCCGCCTGTAGGGTAGAGTCTGACAGCTCACACTGCTCCCAGGGATCAGCGCCACCTGTAGGGAGAGTCTGTCAGCTCACACTGCTCCCAGGGATCAGCACCACCTGTAGGGGATAGTCTGTCAGCTCACACTGCTCCCAGGGATCAGCGCCACCTGTAGGGGAGAGTCTGACAGCTCACACTGCTCCCAGGGATCAGCGCCACCTGTAGGGGAGAGTTTGTCAGCTCATACTGCTCCCAGGGATCAGCGCCACCTGTAGGGGAGAGTCTGACAGCTCATACTGCTCCCAGGGATCAGCGCCGCCTGTAGGGGAGAGTCTGACAGCTCACACTGCTCCCAGGGATCAGCGCCACCTGTAGGGGAGAGTTTGTCAGCTCATACTGCTCCCAGGGATCAGCGCCGCCTGTAGGGGAGAGTCTGACAGCTCACACTGCTCCCAGGGATCAGCGCCACCTGTAGGGGAGAGTCTGACAGCTCACACTGCTCCCAGGGATCAGCGCCACCTGTAGGGGAGAGTTTGTCAGCTCATACTGCTCCCAGGGATCAGCGCCACCTGTAGGGGAGAGTCTGACAGCTCACACTGCTCCCAGGGATCAGCGCCACCTGTAGGGGAGAGTCTGACAGCTCACACTGCTCCCAGGGATCAACTCCGCCTGTAGGGGAGAGTCTGACAGCTCACACTGCTCCCAGGGATCAGCGCCACCTGTAGGGGAGAGTCTGAAAGCTCACACTGCTCTCAGGGATCAGCACTGCCTGTAGAGTAGAGTCTGACAGCTCACACTGCTCCCAGGGATCAGCACCGCCTGTAGGGGAGAGTCTGACAGCTCACACTGCTCCCAGGGATCAGCGCCGCCTGTAGGGGAGAGTCTGTCAGCTCACACTGCTCCCAGGGATCAGCGCTGCCTGTAGGGTAGAGTCTGACAGCTCACATTGCTCCCAGGGATCAGCGCTGCCTGTAGGGTAGAGTCTGACAGCTCACACTGCTCCCAGGGATCAGTGCTGCCTGTAGGGTAGAGTCTGACAGCTCACACTGCTCCCAGGGATCAGCACCACCTGTAGGGGAGAGTCTGAAAGCTCACACTGCTCCCAGGGATCAGAGCCGCCTGTAGGGGAGAGTCTGTCAGCTCACACTGCTCCCAGGGATCAGTGCTGCCTGTATTGTAGAGTCTGACAGCTCACATTGCTCCCAGGGATCAGCGCCGCCTGTAGGGTAGAGTCTGGCAGCTCACACTGCTCCCAGGGATCAGCGCCACCTGTAGGGTAGAGTCTGTCAGCTCACACTGCTCCCAGGGATCAGCGCCGCCTGTAGGGTAGAGTCTGTCAGCTCACACTGCTCCCAGGGATCAGCGCCGCCTGTAGGGTAGAGTCTGTCAGCTCACACTGCTCCCAGGGATCAACGCCGCCTGTAGGGGAGAGTCTGACAGCTCACACTGCTCCCAGGGATCAGCGCCACCTGTAGGGTACAGTCTGACAGCTCACACTGCTCCCAGGGATCAGCGCTGCCTGTAGGGTAGAGTCTGACAGTTCACACTGCTCCCAGGGATCAGCGCTGCCTGTAGGGTAGAGTCTGACAGCTCACACTGCTCCCAGGGATCAGCGCTGCCTGTAGGGTAGAGTCTGACAGCTCACACTGCTCCCAGGGATCAGCGCTGCCTGTAGGGTAGAGTCTGACAGCTCACACTGCTCGTTGTAAACAGATATGGGTTTGATTCCGCACTGGTATATAATCATTAAAAAAAAAAAGTTAACCAGTACATAACAGATATGGTGATGCACCCTGAAGTCAGTAATTGCTTACTATAAACCTGATGTACAAGAAAATAAGAATTTACTTACCGATAATTCTATTTCTCGTAGTCCGTAGTGGATGCTGGGGACTCCGTCAGGACCATGGGGATAGCGGGCTCCGCAGGAGACAGGGCACATCTAAAAAGCTTTTTAGGTCACATGGTGTGTACTGGCTCCTCCCCCTATGACCCTCCTCCAAGCCTCAGTTAGGTACTGTGCCCGGACGAGCGTACACAATAAGGAAGGATCTTGAATCCCGGGTAAGACTCATACCAGCCACACCAATCACACCGTACAACTTGTGATCTGAACCCAGTTAACAGTATGATAACAAAACGAAGTAGCCTCTGAAAAAATGGCTCACAACAATAGTAATAACCCGATTTTTGTAACAATAACTATGTACAAGCATTGCAGACAATCCGCACTTGGGATGGGCGCCCAGCATCCACTACGGACTACGAGAAATAGAATTATCGGTAAGTAAATTCTTATTTTCTCTAACGTCCTAGTGGATGCTGGGGACTCCGTCAGGACCATGGGGATTATACCAAAGCTCCCAAACGGGCGGGAGAGTGCGGATGACTCTGCAGCACCGAATGAGAGAACTCCAGGTCCTCCTTAGCCAGAGTATCAAATTTGTAAAATTTTACAAACGTGTTCTCCCCTGACCACGTAGCTGCTCGGCAAAGTTATAATGCCGAGACTCCTCGGGCAGCCGCCCAGGATGAGGCCACCTTCCTTGTGGAATGGGCATCTACATATTTCGGCTGTGGCAGGCCTGCCACAGAATGTGCAAGCTGAATTGTACTACAAATCTAGCGTGCAATAGACTGCTTAGAAGCAGGAGCACCCAGCTTGTTGGGTGCATACAATATAAACAGCAAGTCAGACTTTCTGACTCCAGCCGTCCTAACTATATATATATATATATATATATATATATATTTTTAGGGCCCTGACAACGTCTAGTAACTTGGAGTCCTCCAAGTCCCCAGTAGCCGCAGGCACCACAATAGGTTGTTTCAGGTGACAACGCTGACACCCCTTTAGGAAGAAACTGGAGACGAGTCCCAGTTCTGCCCTGTTCAAATGGAAAATTCTAATATGGGCTTTTGTAAAACAAAACCGCCCATTCTTTTTGACAATCGCCTGGCCGAGGCCAGGACTAACAACATGGTCACTTTCCATGTGAGATATTGGTCAACAGCATGGTCACTTTCCATGTGAGATATTTCAAATCCACAGATTTGAGCGGTTCAAACCAATATGATTTTAAGGAATCCCAACACTATGTTGAGATCTCACGGTGCCCCTAGAGGCACAAAAGAACTGTATATGGAATACACCCTTTACAATCTGGACTTCAGGAACTGAAGTCAATTTTTTCTGGAAGAAAATCTACAGGGCCGAAATTTAAATCTTAATGAACCCCAATTTGAGACTCAAAACACTCCTGTTTTCAGGAAGTGCAGAATCGACCTAGTTGAATTTCCTTCGTGGAGCCTTCCTGGCCTTACCCACGCAACATATTTTCACCACATGTGGTGATGACGTTGTGCGGTCACCTCCTTCCTGGCTTTGACCAAGGTAGGTATGACCTCTTATGGAATGCCTTTTTCCCTTCAGAATCCGGTATTCAACCGCCATGCCGTCAAACGCAGCCGCGGTAATTCTTGGAAAAGACATGGTACTTGCTGAAGCAAGTCCCTTCTTAGCTCCCCAGGCCCTTAGTCCTCTGTGAGCATCTCTTGAAGCTCCGGGTACCAAGTCCCTCTTGGCCCATCCGGAGCCACTAGTATAGTTCATACTCCTCTATGTCTTATAATTCTCAATACCTTGGTTATGAGAAACAGAGGAGGGAACCCATACACTGACTGGTACACCCACGGTGTTACCAGAACATCCACAGCTATCGCCTGAAGGTCTCATGACCTGGCGGAATACCTGTCCCGTTTTTCGGGCGGGACGCTATCATGTCCACCTTTGGTCTTTGCCAACGGTCCACAATCATGCTGAAAAACTTCCCTATGAAGTTTCCACTCTCCCGGGTGGAGGTCATGCCTGCTGAGGAAGTCTGCTTCCCAGTCGTCCACTCCCGGAAAGAACACTGCTGACAGTGCTATCACATGATTTTCCGCCTAGCGAAAAATCCTTGCAGTTTTGTCACTGCCCTCCTGCTTCTTGTGCCGCCCTTTCTGTTTACGTGGGCGACTGCCGTGATGTTATCCCACTGGATCAATACCGGCTGACCTTGAAGCAGAGGTCTAGCTAAGTTTAGAGCCTTATAAATTTGCTCTAAGCTTATTTATGCAGAGAGAATTCTCCAGACTTAATCACACTTCCCTGGAAATTTTTTCCCTGTGTGACTGTTCTCCAGCCTCTCAGGCTGGCCTCCGTGGTCACCGGCATCCAATCCTGAATGCCAAATCTGCGGCCCTCTAGAAGATGAGCACTCTGTAATCACCACAGGAGAGACACCCTTGTCCTTGGATATAGGGTTATCCGCTGATGCATCTGAGGATGCGATCCGGACCATTTGTCCAGCAGATCCCACCGAAGAGTTCTTGCGGGAAATCTGCCGAATGGAATTGCTTCGTAATAAGCCACCATTTTTACCAGGACTCTTGTGCAATGATGCACTGACACTTTTCCTGGTTTTAGGAGGATCCCGATTAGCTCGGAGAACTCCCTGGCTTTCTCCACTGGGAGAAACACGTTTTTCTGGACTGTGTCCAGAATCATCCCTATGAACAGTAGACGTGTCATCGGAAAAAGCTGCGATTTTGGAATATTTAGAATCCACTCGTGCTGACGTAGAACTACTTAAGATAGTGCTACTCCGACCTCCAACTGTTCTCTGGACCTTGCCCTTATCAGGAAAGCGTCCATGTTTCCTTTTAAGAAAAATCATCATTCCGGCCATTACCTTGGTAAAGACCCGGGGCGCCGTGGACAACCCAAACGGCAGCGTCTGAACTGATAGTGACAGTTCTGTACCAGGAACCTGAAGTACCCTTGGTGAGAAGGGCAAATTTGGACCTGTAGGTAAGCGTCCCTGATATCCAGTGACACCATATCGTCCCCTTCTTCCTGGTTCGCTATCACTGCTCTGAGTGACTCCATCTTGATTTGAACGCTTGTATGTAAGTGTTCAAATATTTCAGATCTCACCGAGCCGGTTGGCTTCAGTACCACAATATAGTGTGGGATACTACCCCCTTCCATGTTGTAAGAGGGGTACTTTGATTATCACCTGCTGGGAATACAGCCTGTGAATTGTGTGAGGGGGAGATGTCTCGAATTTCCAATGTACACCTGGGATACTACATGTAGGATCCCGGAGTTCCTTTGCGAGTGAGCCCCCTGCGTACTGAAACTCTTGAGATGACCCCCTACCGCACCTGAGTCCGCTTGTACGGCCCCAGCGTTATGCTGCGGACTTGGCAGAAGCTGTGAGGGGCTTCTGTTCCTGGGAATGGGCTGCTTGCTGCAGTCTTCTTCCCTTTCCTCTACCCCTGGGCAGATATGACTGGCCTTTTCCCGCCTGCCCCTATGGGGACGAAAGGACTGAGACTGAAAAGACTGTGTCCTTTTTTTTTTGCCGATATGTGATTCGGGGTAACAAAAAGTGGATTTTTCAGCTGTTGCCATGGCCACCAGGTCCGATGGACCGCCCCTTTATACGGCAATACTTCCACATGCCGTCTGGAATCTGCCTCACCTGACCACTGTCGTGTCTTCGTCTGGCAGATATGTAAATCACATTTACTCTTGATGCCAGAATGCAAATATCCCTCTGCGCATCACGCATATATAGAAATGCATCCTTAAAATGCTCTATAGTCAATAAAATCTTGTCCCTGTCAAGGGTATCAAAATTTTCAGTCAGGAAATCCGACCAAGCCCCCTCAGCGCTGCACATCCAGGCTGAGGCGATTGCTGGTCGTAGTATAACACCAGTATGTGTGTATATACTGTCATGATATTTTTCAGCTTCCTATCAGCTGGCTTCTTGAGGGCGGCCGTATCTAGAGACGGTAACGCCATGTTTTTATAAGCGTGTGAGCGCCTTATCCACCCTAAGGTGTGTTTCCCAACTCGCCCTTACTTCTGGCGGGAAAGGGTATACCGCCCATAACTTTCTATCGGAGGAACCCCACGTATCATCACACACTTCATTTAATTTATCTGATTCAGGCAAAACTACAAGTAGTTTATTCACACCCTACAAAATACCCTTATTTGTGGTACTTGTAGTATCAGAAATATGTAACAGCTCCTTCATTGCCCTTAACATGTAACTCGTGGCCCTAAAGGAAAATTACGTATGTTTCTTCACCGTCGACACTGGGGTCAGTGTCCATGTCTGTGTCTGTCGACCGACTGAGGTAAATGGGCGTTTTTACAAGCCCCTGACGGTGTCTGAGACGCCTGGACCGGTACTAATTTGTCCGCCGGCCATCTCATGTCGTCAACCGTCTTGCAGCGTGTTGACATTATCACGTAATTCCATAAGTAGACCATCCATTCCGGTGTCGACTCCCTAGAGAGTGACATCAACATTACAGGCAATTTGCTCCGCCTCCTCACCAACATTTTCCTCATACATGTCGACACACACGTACCGACATACAGCACACACACAGGGAATGCTCTGATAGAGGACAGGACCCACTAGCCCTTTGGGGAGACAGAGGGAGAGTTTGCCAGCACACACCAAAAGCGCTATAATGTATATAACAACCCTAGAAGGTGTTGTTTCTATATATGCGCTCTTAATATATCATTATATCGCCAATTTATGCCCCCCTTCTCTTTTAACCCTGTTTCTGTAGTGCAGTGCAGGGGAGAGTGGGAGCCTTCCTCACCAGCGGAGCTGATCAGGAAAATGGCGCTGAGTGCTGAGGAGAATAAGCTCCGCCCCCTTTTCGGCGGGCTTTTCCTCCCGGTTTTTTAATAACTGGCCTGGGTTAAAATACATACATATAGCCTTAATGGCTATATGTGATGTATTTATTTGCCAAATAGGTATTTATATTGCTGCCCAGGGCGCCCCCAGCAGCGCCCTGCACCCTCCGTGACCGTGTCAGTGAGCCGTGTGACAACAATGGCGCACAGCTGCAGTGCTGTGCGCTACCTCTCTGAAGACTGTGAAGTCTTCTGCCGCCTGTTTCCGGACCTCCGTTCCGCCGTCTTTCTTCAGCGTCTGTAAGGGGGATCGGCGGCGCGGCTCCGGGACGAACCCCAGGCTGACCTGTGTTCCGACTCCCTCTGGAGCTCAGTGTCCAGTAGCCTAAGACTTCAATCCTCCTGCACGCAGGTGAGTTGCCAGTCTCTCCCCTAAGTCCCTCGTTGCAGTGATCCTGTCGCCAGCAGGAATCACTGATTAGAAACCTAAAAAAAAACTTTACTAAATAGCTCCTTAAGAGAGCCATCCAGTTTGCACCCTTCTCGGACGGGCACAAAAACCTAACTGAGGCTTGGAGGAGGGTCATAGGGGGAGGAGCCAGTACACACCATGTGACCTAAAAAGCTTTTTAGATGTGCCCTGTCTCCTGCGGAGCCCGCTATCCCCATGGTCCTGACGGAGTCCCCAGCATCCACTAGGACGTTAGAGAAAGAGAAAGTAGACTTCTTTGTGGGCGCACTCTTATGTAACAAAAATGAAATATTTTGGAATGAAAAAGTTAAAGCTTAACTTTTATTACAAATAATTTAAAAATGAATCTCCTATGATAAATGAACACAAGAACATTCAAAAGACAAAACAAAACAATTATAAGACAAATTATAAAGCGGACTGGAGCGGTGGACACAGTAATGAAGTTTCCATTAGGTATGTGAGCAGCAGTGGCGGAAGTACTGGAGGCAATGGAGTCAGTAGCCGCCGGGCAACAGTTCTTTAGGGGGTCACCTCCTCTATTGCCTCTGGTCTGTCATGTGCACTGCACTGTACACTTACATGAGAAGCAGCGCTTGGGACCGGGGCTGCACAAATAGGAGGAGGAGAGACAGGGAGTGAGTGCGTGAGCTGCAGATAATATAGGATCTCTCACTGTCCAGCGTGCAGGGATTAGATATGATTCTGCCGCATGCTGGCCAGGGCCGTCTTAACAGCAGTGTAGGCCCCTGGGCACAGAAATGCACTGGGGCACCTGCCCATCCTCCAGTGGTAGGGGTGGGGGTTGCTATCAGCGGCAGCTTTTATGTTCCGTGGGCGGTAGGGCGTGTTCTGTCTTCCGCTCAGCATGTAGGACCTGGAGCAGTAATTTCTGCTAATTACCCCTTTACTGCACAGATGGTGAGAGATGGGGCGGGAAGTAGAACACTATCTGTAGAGGGAGCATTGGGCTGAATGAAGGGGCCCTGGCCCATTACTTCCAGGGGGTAGGGGGTGTTTAATACAGTACATAGGGGAGGGGTGGATAGTGGAGTGGGCTTAATATTCATCATTTTCCTGTGGGAGGGCAGCTTCCCTGACTGCAGATATCTCCAGTGGCTGGAAATATATTTCTTAGCTTTTAATGTGATATAACACTAGAGAGTCCCACTTTCAGGAGGTACTGGGGACACATTTCAGGAGGTACTGGGGACACTTTTCAGGAGGTACTGGGGACACCTTTCAGGAGGTACTGGGCACACCTTTCAGGAGGTACTGGGCACACCTTTCAGGAGGTACTGGGGACACATTTCAGGAGGTACTGGGGACACATTTCAGGAGGTACTGGGGACATTTTTCAGGAGGTACTGGGGACACCTTTCAGGAGGTACTGGGCACACCTATCAGGAGATGCTGGGGACACCTGTCAGGAGGTGCTGGGTACACCTGTCAGGAGGTACTGGGGACACCTTTCAGGAGGTACTGGGCACACCTTTCAGGAGGTACTGGACACACCTTTCAGGAGATACTGGGGACACCTGTCAGGAGGTACTGGGGACACCTTTCAGGAGGTACTGGGGACACTTGTCAGGAGGTACTGGGGACACTTGTCAGGAGGTACTGGGGACACCTGTCAGGAGGTACTGGGCACACCTTTCAGAAGGTACTTGGCACACCTTTCAGGAGGTACTGGGAACACCTTTCAGGAGATACTGGGGACACCTTTCAGGAGGTACTGGGGACACCTTTCAGGAGGTACTGGGGACACCTTTCAGGAGGTACTGGGGACACCTTTTATGAGGTACTGGGGACACCTGCCAGGAGTTACGGAGGACACCTCTCAGGAGGTACTGGGGACATCTGCCAGGAGGTACTGGGGACACCTTTCAGGAGGTGCTGGGGACACTTGTCAGGAGGGACTGGGGACACCTCGCTGCTGGAAGGCTGATATCTCTGGTTCTAGGCATAATAGAGACAAGCTGCCAGTGTGTAATGACAGGGGAGAGTCCCAGCTTCTGGATTAGGGGGGTCATTCTGAGTTGATCATAGCTGTGCTAAATTTAGCACAGCTACGATCGGGCACTCAGACATGTGGGGGCACGCCCAGCACAGGGCTAGTCTGCCCCGCATGTCAGTGCCCCCCTCCCCGCAGAAATGCACAAGGATTGCACAGCGGCGATGCTTTTGCATTTGAGGAGTAACTCCCGGCCAGCGCAACTCCTGCGGCTGGCCGGAAAAACCTCTTCGCTGCCTGGTGACGTCACACGCAGCCGCCGCGGCCTGCCCCCCCAACAGTCCAGCCACACCTGGGTTGGCCACACGGCGCCCCCTAAATGGCGGCTATACGCCACCGTCCAGCCCCCTCCCGCCGAGCGACTGACTCTGCCTGTCAATCAGGCAGAGATGATTGCGGCGCATGTGCAGTACTGACCCGATCACACTGCTGCGATAAACTGCAGAGTGCGATCGGGTCAGAATGACCCCCTATATGCCCAGAAAAACTCTAAGTCAGACAGAACCCGGGATATCAGGCTGGGAGGAGCTAGTAACAGGCTTGGATGGGGACCACTGCTTTGAAGTCGGATATCTCCGGGGCCGATTTTCAAAATTCTTGTACCCTTGAAAAGAGGGCACCCTCAGCTATCAGCTATCAGCCTAGGTCCCTTATACTCCTGGGGCCCTTGGGCAGCTGCCCATTGAGCACATATGAAAAGACTGCCCTGATGATCTTACTAACATCTGGGTGAGACCTCCTTACACAATAATACATGTATATGGTGGCCACCCTCTCAATCTGCCGGCCAGCTGCTTGTTAGTGGCCAGACTCTAAGTCTTACACAATAATACATGTATATGGGGGCCACCCTCTCAATCTGCCGGCCAGCTGCTTGTTAGTGGCCAGACTCTGAGTCTTACACAATAATACATGTATATGGGGGCCACCCTCTCAATCTGCTGGCCAGCTGCTTGTTAGTGGCCAGACTCTGAGTCTTACACAATAATACATGTATATGGGGGCCACCCTCTCAATCTGCCGGCCAGCTGCTTGTTAGTGGCCAGACTCTAAGTCTTACACAATAATACATGTACATGGTGGCCACCCTCTCAATCTGCCGGCCAGCTGCTTGTTAGTGGCCAGACTCTAAGTCTTACACAATAATACATGTATATGGTGGCCACCCTCTCAATCTGCCGGCCAGCTGCTTGTTAGTGGCCAGACTCTAAGTCTTACACAATAATACATGTATATGGTGGCCACCCTCTCAATCTGCCGGCCAGCTGCTTGTTAGTGGCCAGACTCTAAGTCTTACACAATAATACATGTATATGGTGGCCACCCTCTCAATCTGCCGGCCAGCTGCTTGTTAGTGGCCAGACTCTAAGTCTTACACAATAATACATGTATATGGTGGCCACCCTCTCAATCTGCCGGCCAGCTGCTTGTTAGTGGCCAGACTCTAAGTCTTACACAATAATACATGTATATGGTGGCCACCCTCTCAATCTGCCGGCCAGCTGCTTGTTACTGGCCAGACTCTAAGTCTTACACATGCAGCAACGAGGGTGAAGAAGAGGAAGACACCCCACATATATGTACAGACTGTGCATGGGATTATGTGGAAGTGATTGGAAAGAAGGGGTTTTCTCTATCATTGCACTGTATGTAGTTATATACAGTAACAGGTGCATGCGTTATAAGGTACAGTGTGACATAGACACAAGGAAACATTATGCACACAGATCATTATTTTATTATAAATCCCAAAATGTGAGCCGGGCTCACTAATTACCTACAGGCTCGTTATCCATTCTCCGGGCAGAGCATGCTGGGCGTTATAGTGCCATAAAAGCGTATGGTTCCGAGTCACACGCAGCTGTGTGGTGGTGAACGTATGTGGGGGGCACTGCCATCTAATTCACCGCTGGGCACCTGATATGAACTCCTGCCCCTGATGTGAGGCATGTGCCTAGGGGTGACACTTGTTGGGGGGCGCCACCTGGCTGCTTGTTTCAGTATTGTCAGTGGGGTGTAAGACTGCCCCTGTATGCTCTGCTACGTAGTAAATATGTATATATCATTACTATATATGAAATGTTAGAGTTCATACAGATGTGTCCTCAATACGCCACGTACTGGGTGATGCTTGGCGTGAGTGAGCCGGTTCCGTGCACATCTGTTAGCGTTGGGTATCCTTTTTTTTGCTGAAACTGCATCTGATTCGTATCTTGAATATGACGCACACGCAGACTCTGCTGAGTAAAATGATGCGGCATGCCTATATTCTGTGTGACCGCGCCTGTATCTGCGCATGAAATGATACATCACAGTGTATTCTCCTGGATATGGCCACACCCCCACTGTATCTCCTACGCTAGCTGTATATCTCCCCAGTCCTGTGTATGGCTTCTGGCGGTACGGGGCAGTATGGCGTACCTGTAAGAAAATTCCAGCAGGTATGCCGTACCGCCGGGCCGCCACCTTGGAGAGAATAGAGCGCAGCATGTGCCTCTCCTCTCCTGCCTGTCCAAGTCCACTGAGTCCGGCAGTGGCGGCGGTGTGCACTGGCACGGAACCGGTTCGTGAGCCTCGCGCACCGGCAGGTAATCAGGAGCCGCTGCTGCCGGACCACGAGCCCTGATTGGCTCGCAAACTGCACCAGTTCTAATATACAGGAATCCGGACTGAGAGCAGGAGAGGGGCAGGAGGAGCGCGAGCAGCAGATAGTGCCCGCCCCGGGCAGCAGCAACAACGCTGAGTGGCACTGCTGGGGCATATCTTGCACTGTGGGGGCATATGTGCATCTGGCACTGTGGGGTCATATGTGTATCTGGCACTGTGGGTGCATATGTGTATCTGGCGCTGTGGGGGCATGTGTGTATCTGGCACTGTGGGGGCATATGTGTATCTGGCACTGTGGGTGCATATGTGTATCTGGCACTGTGGGTGCATATGTGTATCTGGCGCTGTGGGGGCATGTGTGTATCTGGCACTGTGGGGGCATATATGTATCTGGCACTGTGGGGGCATATGTGTATCTGGCACTGTGGGGGCATATGTGTATCTGGCACTGTGGGTGCATATGTGTATCTGGCATTGTGGGGGCATATGTGTATCTGGCATTGTGGGGGCATATGTGTATCTGGCATTGTGGGGGCATATGTGTATCTGGCGCTGTGGGTGCATATGTGTATCTGGCACTGTGGGGGCATGTGTGTATCTGGCACTGTGGGGGCATGTGTGTATCTGGCACTGTGGGGCATATGTGTATCTGGCACTGTGGGGGCATATGTGTATCTGGCACTGTGGGTGCATATGTGTATCTGGCATTGTGGGGGCATATGTGTATCTGGCACTGTGGGGGCATATGTGTATCTGGCACTGTGGGGGCATATGTTTATCTGGCACTGAGGGGCATATGTGTATCTGGCACTGTGGGTGCATATGTGTATCTGGCACTGTGGGGGCATGTGTGTATCTGGCACTGTGGGGGCATATGTGTATCTGGCACTGTGGGGGCATGTGTGTATCTGGCACTGTGGGGTCATACGTGTATCTGGCACTGTGGGGTCATACGTGTATCTGGCGCTGTGGGTGCATGTGTGTATCTGGCGCTGTGGGGGCATGTGTTTATCTGGCACTGTGGGGGCATGTGTGTATCTGGCACTGTGGGGCATATGTGTATCTGGCACTGTGGGGGCATATGTGTATCTGGCACTGTGGGTGCATATGTGTATCTGGCACTGTGGGTGCATATGTGTATCTGGCATTGTGGGGGCATATGTGTATCTGGCACTGTGGGGGCATATGTGTATCTGGCACTGAGGGGCATATGTGTATCTGGCACTGTGGGTGCATATGTGTATCTGGCACTGTGGGGGCATATGTGTATCTGGCACTGTGGGGGCATATGTGTATCTGGCACTGTGGGTGCATATGTGTATCTGGCACTGTGGGTGCATATGTGTATCTGGCACTGTGGGGGCATATGTGTATCTGGCACTGTGGGGGCATATTTGGCACTGTGGCGGCATGTATATCTGGCACTGTGGGGGCATATCTGGCACTCTGGGGGCATATGTGTATCTGGCACTGTGGGGGCATATCTGGCACTGTGGGGGCATGTGTATCTGGCACTGTGGGGGCATATCTGTACTGTGGGGGCATGTGTATCTGGCACTGTGAGGGCATATCTGTACTGTGGGGACATATCTGGCACTGTGGGGGCATATCTGGCACTCTGGGGGCATATGTGTATCTGGTGCTGTGGGGGCAAATCTGGCACTGTGGGGGCATGTGTATTCGGCACTGTGGGGGAACATCTGGCACCAAAGGGGCATATCTGCCACTCTGGGGGTATATGTGTATCTGGCACTTTTGGTGTCATAAGTGTATCTGCCCCCCCATATGTGTATTGCGCCCCCCATTTTAATTGTCCACGCCCCATGTGGCATTTGGCCACACCCATTTTTTGGGTGTTTGCAGACAGTACCTATAAGACATTTTTTCTACTTGCACCACTGCATGAATCCCTCTCGTGCTGATAGTGATGAGGAGTGGATGGATAGGGGCGGAGCAGCCGGGGATATATAGAGGGTAATTAGTACTCCCCCCCCCCTCCCATCCCGGCACCTCTGGGTTCAGCACTACAGAGGCAGCCATCTCTGATTGTAGGTGAATTCACATTTATCTCTGACCATATGATGCAGACACAACTTGGGTGTGACTCTTGTTCAGCCCCTAAGGGGAGTGACTGCAGAAGACGGTGAAAAGAGCCGCCATTAGCACGCCAAGCAGCAGTAATAACTTCAATTCCTCAAGGTTAAAAAAGCGACTTCCATTTATTTCTGTGAATAGAATTTCCTCTCATACAATGCGTCACTGGACGTGTAATACCGGTGACTATATAATGACACTATTGCCCCAGTACGGATGAGCGCAGAGTCTGAGGCAATTACTGGAAGGGTTTATGAACAGATGTTCGTGTAGTAACGGAGTCAGAATATTTGCTGCTTCTTCATCACCTGAATATTACTCCACGACCTCGCCTGTAAATCTGCAGCATTATGTATACAACAAAGCGAGCGTGGTCGCATCCGAGTGACAATACTGCCCTCTAGTGTCTACATTGATTTTTTTCATCACCTCTGTACAAATTGTTAGAGAGAAATGTGGGTTCCAGCAACTGAAGGACAAATAAGTATGGATGGCCACGACCACTGATAATCTCAAACCATCGATGGTTGATACCTAGGGGTATATTTACTAAGATTCGTAATTGTCGGGATTTGGAGGGAGATTAAATACGAATGACATTGAATGTGTGAATTTGCAACTTTTTGAATTTTTTACACCTCATTTACTATGCTGTCGTATTCTGCATTTTCGTGTTTTCCGATGTCGATGTCATTCGTAATGTCAGGCAGTGTTTTACAGGAGTGATTAGTAAAACACTGCCGAACTTAACACAATGAATCCCGGCCGGATCTGTGAGATCCGTGCAGGGCTTAATTGTGTACCTTAAAAGAAGTCTATAAAGTGTTAAAAATCCTGGAAAAAAATGCGTGGGGTCCCCCCTCCTATGCATAACCAGCCTCGGGCTCTTTGAGCCGGTCCTTGTTGTAAAAATACGGGGGGAAAATTGACAGGGGATCCCCCATATTTTAACAACCAGCACCAGGCTCTGCACCTGGTCCTGGTGCAAAAAATACGGGGGACAAAAGACGTAGGGGTCCCCCGTATTTTTAGTAGAGATGAGCGCCTGAAATTTTTCGGGTTTTGTGTTTTGGTTTTGGGTTCGGTTCCGCGGCCGTGTTTTGGGTTCGACCGCGTTTTGGCAAAACCTCACCGAATTTTTTTTGTCGGATTCGGGTGTGTTTTGGATTCGGGTGTTTTTTTTAAAAAAACACTAAAAAACAGCTTAAATCATAGAATTTGGGGGTCATTTTGATCCCATATTATTATTAACCTCAAAAACCATAATTTCCACTCATTTTCAGTCTATTCTGAATACCTCACACCTCACAATATTATTTTTAGTCCTAAAATTTGCACCAAGGTCGCTGGATGACTAAGCTAAGCGACACTAGTGGCCGACACAAACACCTGGCCCATCTAGGAGTGGCACTGCAGTGTCACGCAGGATGTCCCTTCCAAAAAACCCTCCCCAATCAGCACATGACGCAAAGAAAAAAAGAGGCGCAATGAGGTAGCTGACTGTGTGAGTAAGATAAGCGACCCTAGTGGCCGACACAAACACCGGGCCCATTTAGGAGTGGCACTGCAGTGTCACGCAGGATGTCCCTTCCAAAAAACCCTCCCCAATCAGCACATGACGCAAAGAAAAAAAGAGGCGCAATGAGGTAGCTGACTGTGTGAGTAAGATTAGCGACCCTAGTGGCCGACACAAACACCGGGCCCATTTAGGAGTGGCACTGCAGTGTCACGCAGGATGTCCCTTCCAAAAAACCCTCCCCAATCAGCACATGACGCAAAGAAAAAAAGAGGCGCAATGAGGTAGCTGACTGTGTGAGTAAGATTAGCGACCCTAGTGGCCGACACAAACACCGGGCCCATTTAGGAGTGGCACTGCAGTGTCACGCAGGATGTCCCTTCCAAAAAACCCTCCCCAATCAGCACATGACGCAAAGAAAAAAAGAGGCGCAATGAGGTAGCTGACTGTGTGAGTAAGATTAGCGACCCTAGTGGCCGACACAAACACCGGGCCCATTTAGGAGTGGCACTGCAGTGTCACGCAGGATGTCCCTTCCAAAAAACCCTCCCCAATCAGCACATGACGCAAAGAAAAAAAGAGGCGCAATGAGGTAGCTGACTGTGTGAGTAAGATTAGCGACCCTAGTGGCCGACACAAACACCGGGCCCATTTAGGAGTGGCACTGCAGTGTCACGCAGGATGTCCCTTCCAAAAAACCCTCCCCAATCAGCACATGACGCAAAGAAAAAAAGAGGCGCAATGAGGTAGCTGACTGTGTGAGTAAGATTAGCGACCCTAGTGGCCGACACAAACACCGGGCCCATTTAGGAGTGGCACTGCAGTGTCACGCAGGATGTCCCTTCCAAAAAACCCTCCCCAATCAGCACATGACGCAAAGAAAAAAAGAGGCGCAATGAGGTAGCTGACTGTGTGAGTAAGATTAGCGACCCTAGTGGCCGACACAAACACCGGGCCCATTTAGGAGTGGCACTGCAGTGTCACGCAGGATGTCCCTTCCAAAAAACCCTCCCCAATCAGCACATGACGCAAAGAAAAAAAGAGGCGCAATGAGGTAGCTGACTGTGTGAGTAAGATAAGCGACCCTAGTGGCCGACACAAACACCGGGCCCATTTAGGAGTGGCACTGCAGTGTCACGCAGGATGTCCCTTCCAAAAAACCCTCCCCAATCAGCACATGACGCAAAGAAAAAAAGAGGCGCAATGAGGTAGCTGACTGTGTGAGTAAGATTAGCGACCCTAGTGGCCGACACAAACACCGGGTCCATTTAGGAGTGGCACTGCAGTGTCACGCAGGATGTCCCTTCCAAAAAACCCTCCCCAATCAGCACATGACGCAAAGAAAAAAAGAGGCGCAATGAGGTAGCTGACTGTGTGAGTAAGATTAGCGACCCTAGTGGCCGACACAAACACCGGGCCCATTTAGGAGTGGCACTGCAGTGTCACGCAGGATGTCCCTTCCAAAAAACCCTCCCCAATCAGCACATGACGCAAAGAAAAAAAGAGGCGCAATGAGGTAGCTGACTGTGTGAGTAAGATTAGCGACCCTAGTGGCCGACACAAACACCGGGCCCATTTAGGAGTGGCACTGCAGTGTCACGCAGGATGTCCCTTCCAAAAAACCCTCCCCAATCAGCACATGATGCAAAGAAAAATAAAAGAAAAAAGAGGTGCAAGATGGAATTGTCCTTGGGCCCTCCCACCCACCCTTATGTTGTATAAACAAAACAGGACATGCACACTTTAACCAACCCATCATTTCAGTGACAGGGTCTGCCACACGACTGTGACTGATATGACGGGTTGGTTTGGACCCCCCCCAAAAAAGAAGCAATTAATCTCTCCTTGCACAAACTGGCTCTACAGAGGCAAGATGTCCACCTCATCATCATCCTCCGATATATCACCGTGTACATCCCCCTCCTCACAGATTATCAATTCGTCCCCACTGGAATCCACCATCTCAGCTCCCTGTGTACTTTGTGGAGGCAATTGCTGCTGGTCAATGTCTCCGCGGAGGAATTGATTATAATTCATTTTAATGAACATCATCTTCTCCACATTTTCTGGATGTAACCTCGTACGCCGATTGCTGACAAGGTGAGCGGCGGCACTAAACACTCTTTCGGAGTACACACTTGTGGGAGGGCAACTTAGGTAGAATAAAGCCAGTTTGTGCAATGGCCTCCAAATTGCCTCTTTTTCCTGCCAGTATAAGTATGGACTGTGTGACGTGCCTACTTGGATGCGGTCACTCATATAATCCTCCACCATTCTTTCAATGGTGAGAGAATCATATGCAGTGACAGTAGACGACATGTCCGTAATCGTTGTCAGGTCCTTCAGTCCGGACCAGATGTCAGAATCAGCAGTCGCTCCAGACTGCCCTGCATCACCGCCAGCGGGTGGGCTCGGAATTCTGAGCCTTTTCCTCGCACCCCCAGCTGCGGGAGAATGTGAAGGAGGAGATGTTGACAGGTCGCGTTCCGCTTGACTTGACAATTTTCTCACCAGCAGGTCTTTCAACCCCAGCAGACTTGTGTCTGCCGGAAAGAGAGATCCAAGGTAGGCTTTAAATCTAGGATCGAGCACGGTGGCCAAAATGTAGTGCTCTGATTTCAACAGATTGACCACCCGTGAATCCTTGTTAAGCGAATTAAGGGCTCCATCCACAAGTCCCACATGCCTAGCGGAATCGCTCCGTGTTAGCTCCTCCTTCAATGTCTCCAGCTTCTTCTGCAAAAGCCTGATGAGGGGAATGACCTGACTCAGGCTGGCAGTGTCTGAACTGACTTCACGTGTGGCAAGTTCAAAGGGCATCAGAACCTTGCACAACGTTGAAATCATTCTCCACTGCGCTTGAGACAGGTGCATTCCACCTCCTATATCGTGCTCAATTGTATAGGCTTGAATGGCCTTTTGCTGCTCCTCCAACCTCTGAAGCATATAGAGGGTTGAATTCCACCTCGTTACCACTTCTTGCTTCAGATGATGGCAGGGCAGGTTCAGTAGTTTTTGGTGGTGCTCCAGTCTTCTGTACGTGGTGCCTGTACGCCGAAAGTGTCCCGCAATTTTTCTGGCCACCGACAGCATCTCTTGCACGCCCCTGTCGTTTTTTAAATAATTCTGCACCACCAAATTCAAGGTATGTGCAAAACATGGGACGTGCTGGAATTTGCCCATATTTAATGCACACACAATATTGCTGGCGTTGTCCGATGCCACAAATCCACAGGAGAGTCCAATTGGGGTAAGCCATTCCGCGATGATCTTCCTCAGTTGCCGTAAGAGGTTTTCAGCTGTGTGCGTATTCTGGAAACCGGTGATACAAAGCGTAGCCTGCCTAGGAAAGAGTTGGCGTTTGCGAGATGCTGCTACTGGTGCCGCCGCTGCTGTTCTTGCGGCGGGAGTCCATACATCTACCCAGTGGGCTGTCACAGTCATATAGTCCTGACCCTGCCCTGCTCCACTTGTCCACATGTCCGTGGTTAAGTGGACATTGGGTACAACTGCATTTTTTAGGACACTGGTGAGTCTTTTTCTGACGTCCGTGTACATTCTCGGTATCGCCTGCCTAGAGAAGTGGAACCTAGATGGTATTTGGTAACGGGGGCACACTGCCTCAATAAATTGTCTAGTTCCCTGTGAACTAACGGCGGATACCGGACGCACGTCTAACACCAACATAATTGTCAAGGCCTCAGTTATCCGCTTTGCAGCAGGATGACTGCTGTGATATTTCATCTTCCTCGCAAAGGACTGTTGAACAGTCAATTGCTTACTGGAAGTAGTACAAGTGGGCTTACGACTTCCCCTCTGGGATGACCATCGACTCCCAGCAGCAACAACAGCAGCGCCAGCAGCAGTAGGCGTTACACGCAAGGATGCATCGGAGGAATCCCAGGCAGGAGAGGACTCGTCAGAATTGCCAGTGACATTGCCTGCAGGACTACTGGCATTCCTGGGGAAGGAGGAAATTGACACTGAGGGAGTTGGTGGGGTGGTTTGCGTGAGCTTGGTTACAAGAGGAAGGGATTTACTGGTCAGTGGACTGCTTCCGCTGTCACCCAAAGTTTTTGAACTTGTCACTGACTTATTATGAATGCGCTGCAGGTGACGTATAAGGGAGGATGTTCCGAGGTGGTTAACGTCCTTACCCCTACTTATTACAGCTTGACAAAGGGAACACACGGCTTGACACCTGTTGTCCGCATTTCTGTTGAAATAGTTCCACACCGAAGAGCTGATTTTTTGGGTATTTTCACCAGGCATGTCAACGGCCATATTCCTCCCACGGACAACAGGTGTCTCCCCGGGTGCCTGACTTAAACAAACCACCTCACCATCAGAATCCTCCTGGTCAATTTCCTCCCCAGCGCCAGCAACACCCATATCCTCCTCATCCTGGTGTACTTCAACACTGACATCTTCAATCTGACTATCAGGAACTGGACTGCGGGTGCTCCTTCCAGCACTTGCAGGGGGCGTGCAAATGGTGGAAGGCGCATGCTCTTCACGTCCAGTGTTGGGAAGGTCAGGCATCGCAACCGACACAATTGGACTCTCCTTGTGGATTTGGGATTTCGAAGAACGCACAGTTCTTTGCGGTGCTACTGCTTTTGCCAGCTTGAGTCTTTTCATTTTTCTAGCGAGAGGCTGAGTGCCTCCATCCTCATGTGAAGCTGAACCACTAGCCATGAACATAGGCCAGGGCCTCAGCCGTTCCTTGCCACTCCGTGTGGTAAATGGCATATTGGCAAGTTTACGCTTCTCCTCCGACAATTTTATTTTAGGTTTTGGAGTCCTTTTTTTACTGATATTTGGTGTTTTGGATTTGACATGCTCTGTACTATGACATTGGGCATCGGCCTTTGCAGACGACGTTGCTGGCATTTCATCGTCTCGGCCATGACTAGTGGCAGCAGCTTCAGCACGAGGTGGAAGTGGATCTTGATCTTTCCCTAATTTTGGAACCTCAACATTTTTGTTCTCCATATTTTAATAGGCACAACTAAAAGGCACCTCAGGTAAACAATGGAGATGGATGGATACTAGTATACAATTATGGACGGACTGCCGAGTGCCGACACAGAGGTAGCTACAGCCGTGAACTACCGTACTGTGTCTGCTGCTAATATAGACTGGTTGATAAAGAGATGTCGTAGTATGTATGTATGAAGAAGAAAGAAAAAAAAACCACGGTTAGGTGGTATACAATTATGGACGGACTGCCGAGTGCCGACACAGAGGTAGCCACAGCCGTGAACTACCGTACTGTACTGTGTCTGCTGCTAATATAGACTGGTTGATAAAGAGATGTCGTAGTATGTATGTATAAAGAAGAAAGAAAAAAAACCACGGTTAGGTGGTATACAATTATGGACTGACTGCCGAGTGCCGACACAGAGGTAGCCACAGCCGTGAACTACCGTACTGTACTGTGTCTGCTGCTAATATAGACTGGTTGATAAAGAGATGTAGTAGTATGTATGTATAAAGAAGAAAGAAAAAAAAACCACGGGTAGGTGGTATACAATTATGGATGGACTGCCGAGTGCCGACACAGAGGTAGCTACAGCCGTGAACTACCGTACTGTGTCTGCTGCGACTGGATGATAAATAATGATATAAAAAATATATATATATCACTACTGCAGCCGGACAGGTATATATATTATATAATGACGGACCTGCTGGACACTGTCTGTCAGCAGAATGAGTTTTTTATAGAATAAAAAAAAAACACCACACAAGTGAAGTCACACGACGAGTGTTTAACTTTTTCAGGCAATCACAATATAGTATACTACTAACTATACTGGTGGTCAGTGTGGTCAGGTCACTGGTCAGTCACACTGGCAGTGGCACTCCTGCAGCAAAAGTGTGCACTGTTTAATTTTAATATAATATGTACTCCTGGCTCCTGCTATAACCTATAACTGGCACTGCAGTGCTCCCCAGTCTCCCCCACAATTATAAGCTGTGTGAGCTGAGCACAGTCAGATATATAATATATACATAGATGATGCAGCACACTGGGCTGAGCAGTGCACACAGATATGGTATGTGACTGTCTTGTACTCCTGGCTCCTGCTATAACCTATAACTGGCACTGCAGTGCTCCCCAGTCTCCCCCACAATTATAAGCTGTGTGAGCTGAGCACAGTCAGATATATAATATATACATAGATGATGCAGGCATGCAGCACACTGGGCTGAGCAGTGCACACAGATATGGTATGTGACTGAGTCACTGTGTGTACCGTTTTTTTCAGGCAGAGAACGGATATATTAAATAAAACAACTGCACTGTCTGGTGGTCACTGTGGTCAGTCACTAAACTCTGCACTCTCTTCTACAGTATCAGCCTCAGGTCAATCTCTCTCTCTCTCTCCTAATCTAAATGGAGAGGACGCCAGCCACGTCCTCTCCCTATCAATCTCAATGCACGTGTGAAAATGGCGGCGACGCGCGGCTCCTTATATAGAATCCGAGTCTCGCGATAGAATCCGAGCCTCGCGAGAATCCGACAGCGTCATGATGACGTTCGGGCGCGCTCGGGTTAACCGAGCAAGGCGGGAAGATCCGAGTCACTCGGACCCGTGAAAAAAACATGAAGTTCGGGCGGGTTCGGATTCCGAGGAACCGAACCCGCTCATCTCTAATTTTTAGCACCAGCACCGGGCTCCACTAGTCAGAGAGATAATGCCACAGCCGGGGGACACTTTTATATTGGTCCCTGCGGCCCTGGCATTAAATCACCAACTAGTCACCCCTGGCCGGGGTACCCTGGAGGAGTGGGGACCCCATAAATCAAGGGGTCCCCCCTCCAGCCACCCAAGGGCCAGGGGTGAAGCCCGAGGCTGTCCCCCCATCCAAGGGTGGTGGATGGGAGGCTGATAGCCTTTTGTGTAAAAAAAGAATATTGTTTTTTTGTAGCAGAACTACAAGTCCCATCAAGCCTCCCCCGCAAGCTGGTACTTGGAGAACCACAAGTACCAGAATGCGGGGGGGAAACAGGCCCACTGGTACCTGTAGTTCTACTACAAAAATACCCCAATAAAAACAGAACACACACACCTTGAAAGTAAAATGTTATTAAACATACATGCACACTTACATACATACATACTTACCTATGTTGACACGAAGCAGTCGGTCCTCTTCTCCAGTAGAATCCAGGGGTACCTGTAAATAAAATTACACTTTCAAAGAATCCGGTGTAGATCGGTCTCTTCTTAAAAGTTATAATACAGGGACTTGGTAAAATAAAAAAATGAATAACCCGGACCATGCACTGAAAGGGTCCCCATGTTTACACATGGATCCCCTTTCCCCGACTGGCGGGACCCCCCGTGACTCCTGTCAAAGAGGGTCCCTTCAGCCAATCAGGGAGCACCACGTCATGGCACTCTCCGGATTGGCTGTCAGTCAGGCTGCGCACTGTAGATACGCAGGGTTAAGTGGGGTCACTCTTGTGGTTGGCCCTACTTAACCTACCACAGACCACAAAGTTCTCACCATTGGATACAATGGAGCGCCTATGTGCTACATTGTATCTACAGTGCGCAGCCTGACTGACAGCTCAGGAGCGCACAGCCAAAATGTGGGTGTGTGAGAGTGTGTGACAGTGTGTAATGGTGTGTGTGTGTGTGTGATGGTGTGTCAGTGTGTGACGGTGTGTGTGGGTGTGTGACAGTGTGTGTGACGGTGTATGCCCCATAAAAGGCCAATGCAAAGGCGAGCCGAAATAACAGGGACTCGTAAAGGGATGAACACGCCGAGCGCACCCCTTAAGGACTTTGTGAACATAGGTGGTCATTCCGAGTTGTTCACTCGCTAGCTGCTTTTAGCAGCTTTGCACACGCTAAGCCGCCGCCTACTGGGAGTGAATCTTAGCTTATCAAAATTGCGAACGAAAGATTAGCAGAATTGCGAATAGACACTTCGTAGCAGTTTCTGAGTAGCTTCAAACTTACTCGGCATCTGCGATCAGTTCAGTGCTTGTCGTTCCTGGTTTGACGTCACAAACACACCAAGCGTTCGCCCAGACACTCCTCCGTTTCTCCAGCCACTCCCGCGTTTTTCCCAGAAACTGTAGCGTTTTTTCACACACACCCATAAAACGGCCAGTTTCCGCCCAGAAACACCCACTTCCTGTCAATCACATTACGATCACCAGAACGAAGAAAAAACCTCGTAATGCCGTGAGTAAAATACCTAACTGCATAGCAAATTTACTTGGCGCAGTCGCACTGCGGACATTGCGCATGCGCATTAGCGACTAATCGCTCTGCTGCGGGGAAAAAATAACGAGCGAACAACTCGGAATGACCCCCATAATTCTGAGTAAAATCCAGGAGACTCGCTTGAGCGCAACCTCCGCCCGTGACTTGCCTGTGGGATACAACAATAACAGTATCGCAATGCCACCTACACCACAAGAAAGCTGTCCGTTAGCTACAAGGAGAACGATAAGCCCGCATGGACCCGTGGGCATGGGAATGACATGCTAGCCCCTGTGTTCCAGCAATGAGGAGAGCATTCATCACCAAGCAAACCGCAGACAAAGCAACAGAGCATCTGCCAGGAGTAATCCACCCCAGGCACGTGGCGGGCCACAAACAGACAGCGCCAAACCTGCTGCGCTAGCAGGAGCAACACGGGAACCTCTGAAAACAGACCGTGAAAACGTAACGCTAACCCTCCCGACCCAGTGACTGCAGTACATCCAAGTCTACGTGTTCAAGCTCCTTCTTGCTCAATCCTGATTGGCTGACATCTCAGACAATAACGTAAATCACTGACCTTTAGCGTTAACTAATTATATCATGTACAAATCAGCAATGTCTCAGCATTTACCACTGACAAAGACTTCCCTCCATAGCACTAAGTGAGAGATACGCGGCAACATGTAGTAACAGTATACCGTCCACAGAGTGACATAAAATGTAATAATACACAGCACCCGCTCCAGTATACCGTCCACAGAGTGACATAAAATGTAATGATACACAGCACCCGCTCCAGTATACCATCCACAGAGTGACATAAAATGTAATAATACACAGCACCCGCTCCAGTATACCGTCCACAGAGTGACATAAAATGTAATGATACACAGCACCCGCTCCAGTATACCATCCACAGAGTGACATAAAATGTAATGATACACAGCACCCGCTCCAGTATACCGTCCACATAGTGACATAAAATGTAATAATACACAGCACCCGCTCCAGTATACCGTCCACAGAGTGACATAAAATGTAATGATACACAGCACCCGCTCCAGTATACCATCCACAGAGTGACATAAAATGTAATAATACACAGCACCCGCTCCAGTATACCGTCCACAGAGTGACATAAAATGTAATAATACACAGCACCCGCTCCAGTATACCGTCCACAGAGTGACATAAAATGTAATGATACACAGCACCCGCTCCAGTATACCATCCACAGAGTGACATAAAATGTAATAATACACAGCACCCGCTCCAGTATACCGTCCACAGAGTGACATAAAATGTAATAATACACAGCACCCGCTCCAGTATACCGTCCACAGAGTGACATAAAATGTAATACACAGCACCCGCTCCAGTATACCGTCCACAGAGTGACATAAAATGTAATAATACACAGCACCCGCTCCAGTATACCGTCCACAGAGTGACATAAAATGTAATAATACACAGCACCCGCTCCAGTATACCGTCCACAGAGTGACATACAATGTAATAATACACAGCACCCGCTCCAGTATACCGTCCACAGAGTGACATAAAATGTAATGATACACAGCACCCGCTCCAGTATACCATCCACAGAGTGACATAAAATGTAATAATACACAGCACCCGCTCCAGTATACCGTCCACAGAGTGACATAAAATGTAATAATACACAGCACCCGCTCCAGTATACCGTCCATAAAATGTAATAATACACAGCACCCGCTCCAGTATACCGTCCACAGAGTGACATAGAATGTAATAATACACAGCACCCGCTCCAGTATACCGTCCACAGAGTGACATAAAATGTAATAATACACAGCACCCGCTCCAGTATACCGTCCACAGAGTGACAGAATGTAATAATACACAGCACCTGCTCCAGTATACCGTCCACAGAGTGACATAAAATGTAATAATACACAGCACCCGCTCCAGTATACCGTCCACAGAGTGACATAAAATGTAATGATACACAGCACCCGCTCCAGTATACCATCCACAGAGTGACATAGAATGTAATAATACACAGCACCCGCTCCAGTATACCGTCCACAGAGTGACATAGAATGTAATGATACACAGCACCCGCTCCAGTATACCATCCACAGAGTGACATAGAATGTAATAATACACAGCACCCGCTCCAGTATACCGTCCACAGAGTGACATAGAATGTAATGATACACAGCACCCGCTCCAGTATACCGTCCACAGAGTGACATAGAATGTAATGATACACAGCACCCGCTCCAGTATACCATCCACAGAGTGACATAAAATGTAATAATACACAGCACCCGCTCCAGTATACCGTCCACAGAGTGACATAAAATGTAATAATACACAGCACCCGCTCCAGTATACCGTCCACAGAGTGACATAAAATGTAATGATACACAGCACCCGCTCCAGTATACCGTCCACAGAGTGACATAAAATTTAATAATACACAGCACCCGCTCCAGTATACCATCCACGGAGTGACATAAAATGTAATAATACACAGCACCCGCTCCAGTATACCGTCCACAGAGTGACATAAAATGTAATAATACACAGCACCCGCTCCAGTATACCGTCCACAGAGTGACATAAAATGTAATAATACACAGCACCCGCTCCAGTGACTGCAGTACATCCAAGTCTAGGTGTTCAAGCTCCTTCTTGCTCAATCCTGATTGGCTGACATCTCAGACAATAACGTAAATCACTGACCTTTAGCGTTAACTAATTATATCATGTACAAATCAGCAATGTCTCAGCATTTACCACTGACAAAGACTTCCCTCCATAGCACTAAGTGAGAGATACGCGGCAACATGTAGTAACAGTATACCGTCCACAGAGTGACATAAAATGTAATAATACACAGCACCCGCTCCAGTATACCGTCCACAGAGTGACATAAAATGTAATGATACACAGCACCCGCTCCAGTATACCATCCACAGAGTGACATAAAATGTAATAATACACAGCACCCGCTCCAGTATACCGTCCACAGAGTGACATAAAATGTAATGATACACAGCACCCGCTCCAGTATACCATCCACAGAGTGACATAAAATGTAATAATACACAGCACCCGCTCCAGTATACCGTCCACAGAGTGACATAAAATGTAATAATACACAGCACCCGCTCCAGTATACCGTCCACAGAGTGACATAAAATGTAATGATACACAGCACCCGCTCCAGTATACCATCCACAGAGTGACATAAAATGTAATAATACACAGCACCCGCTCCAGTATACCGTCCACAGAGTGACATAAAATGTAATAATACACAGCACCCGCTCCAGTATACCGTCCACAGAGTGACATAAAATGTAATAATACACAGCACCCGCTCCAGTATACCGTCCACAGAGTGACATAAAATGTAATGATACACAGCACCCGCTCCAGTATACCATCCACAGAGTGACATAAAATGTAATAATACACAGCACCCGCTCCAGTATACCGTCCACAGAGTGACATAAAATGTAATAATACACAGCACCCGCTCCAGTATACCGTCCATAAAATGTAATAATACACAGCACCCGCTCCAGTATACCGTCCACAGAGTGACATAGAATGTAATAATACACAGCACCCGCTCCAGTATACCGTCCACAGAGTGACATAAAATGTAATAATACACAGCACCCGCTCCAGTATACCGTCCACAGAGTGACAGAATGTAATAATACACAGCACCTGCTCCAGTATACCGTCCACAGAGTGACATAAAATGTAATAATACACAGCACCCGCTCCAGTATACCGTCCACAGAGTGACATAAAATGTAATGATACACAGCACCCGCTCCAGTATACCATCCACAGAGTGACATAGAATGTAATAATACACAGCACCCGCTCCAGTATACCGTCCACAGAGTGACATAGAATGTAATGATACACAGCACCCGCTCCAGTATACCATCCACAGAGTGACATAGAATGTAATAATACACAGCACCCGCTCCAGTATACCGTCCACAGAGTGACATAGAATGTAATGATACACAGCACCCGCTCCAGTATACCGTCCACAGAGTGACATAGAATGTAATGATACACAGCACCCGCTCCAGTATACCATCCACAGAGTGACATAAAATGTAATAATACACAGCACCCGCTCCAGTATACCGTCCACAGAGTGACATAAAATGTAATAATACACAGCACCCGCTCCAGTATACCGTCCACAGAGTGACATAAAATGTAATAATACACAGCACCCGCTCCAGTATACCGTCCACAGAGTGACATAAAATGTAATGATACACAGCACCCGCTCCAGTATACCATCCACAGAGTGACATAAAATGTAATAATACACAGCACCCACTCCAGTATACCGTCCACAGAGTGACATAAAATGTAATAATACACAGCACCCGCTCCAGTATACCGTCCACAGAGTGACATAAAATGTAATAATACACAGCACCCGCTCCAGTATACCGTCCACAGAGTGACATAAAATGTAATGATACACAGCACCCGCTCCAGTATACCATCCACAGAGTGACATAGAATGTAATAATACACAGCACCCGCTCCAGTATACCGTCCACAGAGTGACATAGAATGTAATGATACACAGCACCCGCTCCAGTATACCGTCCACAGAGTGACATAGAATGTAATAATACAAAGCACCCGCTCCAGTATACCGTCCACAGAGTGACATAGAATGTAATAATACACAGCACCCGCTCCAGTATACCGTCCACAGAGTGACATAAAATTTAATAATACACAGCACCCGCTCCATTATACCGTCCACAGAGTGACATAAAATGTAATAATACACAGCACCCGCTCCAGTATACCGTCCATAAAATGTAATAATACACAGCACCCGCTCCAGTATACCGTCCACAGAGTGACATAGAATGTAATAATACACAGCACCCGCTCCAGTATACCGTCCACAGAGTGACATAAAATGTAATAATACACAGCACCCGCTCCAGTATACCGTCCACAGAGTGACAGAATGTAATAATACACAGCACCCGCTCCAGTATACCGTCCACAGAGTGACATAAAATGTAATAATACACAGCACCCGCTCCAGTATACCGTCCACAGAGTGACATAAAATGTAATGATACACAGCACCCGCTCCAGTATACCATCCACAGAGTGACATAGAATGTAATAATACACAGCACCCGCTCCAGTATACCGTCCACAGAGTGACATAGAATGTAATGATACACAGCACCCGCTCCAGTATACCGTCCACAGAGTGACATAGAATGTAATGATACACAGCACCCGCTCCAGTATACCATCCACAGAGTGACAT
This sequence comes from Pseudophryne corroboree, assembly GCF_028390025.1. NCBI lineage: Eukaryota > Metazoa > Chordata > Amphibia > Anura > Myobatrachidae > Pseudophryne > Pseudophryne corroboree. The sequence goes on along the minus strand of NW_026970416.1, from coordinate 14,164 downwards.
AGAATGTAATAATACACAGCACCCGCTCCAGTATACCATCCACAGAGTGACATAAAATGTAATAATACACAGCACCCGCTCCAGTATACCGTCCACAGAGTGACATAAAATGTAATAATACACAGCACCCGCTCCAGTATACCGTCCACAGAGTGACATAAAATGTAATAATACACAGCACCCGCTCCAGTATACCGTCCACAGAGTGACATAAAATGTAATGATACACAGCACCCGCTCCAGTATACCGTCCACAGAGTGACATAGAATGTAATAATACACAGCACCCGCTCCAGTATACCGTCCACAGAGTGACATAAAATGTAATAATACACAGCACCCGCTCCAGTATACCGTCCACAGAGTGACATAGAATGTAATAATAAACAGCACCCGCTCCAGTATACCGTCCACAGAGTGACATAGAATGTAATAATACACAGCACCCGCTCCAGTATACCATCCACGGAGTGACATAAAATGTAATAATACACAGCACCCGCTCCAGTATACCGTCCACAGAGTGACATAGAATGTAATAATACACAGCACCCGCTCCAGTATACCGTCCACAGAGTGACATAGAATGTAATAATACATAGCACCCGCTCCAGTATACCGTCCACAGAGTGACATAGAATGTAATAATACACAGCACCCGCTCCAGTATACCGTCCACAGAGTGACATAAAATGTAATAATACACAGCACCCGCTCCAGTATACCATCCACGGAGTGACATAAAATGTAATAATACACAGCACCCGCTCCAGTATACCGTCCACAGAGTGACATAGAATGTAATAATACACAGCACCCGCTCCAGTATACCGTCCACAGAGTGACATAAAATGTAATAATACACAGCACCCGCTCCAGTATACCGTCCACAGAGTGACATAGAATGTAATAATACACAGCACCCGCTCCAGTATACCGTCCACAGAGTGACATAGATTGTAATAATACACAGCACCCGCTCCAGTATACCGTCCACAGAGTGACATAAAATTTAATAATACACAGCACCCGCTCCAGTATACCGTCCACAGAGTGACATAAAATGTAATAATACACAGCACCCGCTCCAGTATACCGTCCATAAAATGTAATAATACACAGCACCCGCTCCAGTATACCGTCCACATAGTGACATAGAATGTAATAATACACAGCACCCGCTCCAGTATACCATCCACGGAGTGACATAAAATGTAATAATACACAGCACCCGCTCCAGTATACCGTCCACAGAGTGACATAGAATGTAATAATACACAGCACCCGCTCCAGTATACCGTCCACAGAGTGACATAGAATGTAATAATACATAGCACCTGCTCCAGTATACCGTCCACAGAGTGACATAGAATGTAATAATACACAGCACCCGCTCCAGTATACCGTCCACAGAGTGACATAGAATGTAATAATACACAGCACCCGCTCCAGTATACCATCCACGGAGTGACATAAAATGTAATAATACACAGCACCCGCTCCAGTATACCGTCCACAGAGTGACATAGAATGTAATAATACACAGCACCCGCTCCAGTATACCGTCCACAGAGTGACATAGAATGTAATAATACACAGCACCCGCTCCAGTATACCGTCCACAGAGTGACATAAAATTTTATAATACACAGCACCCGCTCCAGTATACCGTCCACAGAGTGACATAAAATGTAATAATACACAGCACCCGCTCCAGTATACCGTCCATAAAATGTAATAATACACAGCACCCGCTCCAGTATACCGTCCACAGAGTGACATAGAATGTAATAATACACAGCACCCGCTCCAGTATACCGTCCACAGAGTGACATAAAATGTAATAATACACAGCACCCGCTCCAGTATACCGTCCACAGAGTGACAGAATGTAATAATACACAGCACCCGCTCCAGTATACCGTCCACAGAGTGACATAAAATGTAATAATACACAGCACCCGCTCCAGTATACCGTCCACAGAGTGACATAAAATGTAATGATACACAGCACCCGCTCCAGTATACCATCCACAGAGTGACATAGAATGTAATAATACACAGCACCCGCTCCAGTATACCGTCCACAGAGTGACATAGAATGTAATGATACACAGCACCCGCTCCAGTATACCATCCACAGAGTGACATAGAATGTAATAATACACAGCACCCGCTCCAGTATACCGTCCACAGAGTGACATAGAATGTAATGATACACAGCACCCGCTCCAGTATACCGTCCACAGAGTGACATAGAATGTAATGATACACAGCACCCGCTCCAGTATACCATCCACAGAGTGACATAAAATGTAATAATACACAGCACCCTCTCCAGTATACCGTCCACAGAGTGACATAAAATGTAATAATACACAGCACCCGCTCCAGTATACCGTCCACAGAGTGACATAAAATGTAATAATACACAGCACCCGCTCCAGTATACCGTCCACAGAGTGACATAAAATGTAATGATACACAGCACCCGCTCCAGTATACCATCCACAGAGTGACATAAAATGTAATAATACACAGCACCCGCTCCAGTATACCGTCCACAGAGTGACATAAAATGTAATAATACACAGCACCCGCTCAAGTATACCGTCCACAGAGTGACATAAAATGTAATAATACACAGCACCCGCTCGAGTATACCGTCCACAGAGTGACATAAAATGTAATGATACACAGCACCCGCTCCAGTATACCATCCACAGAGTGACATAGAATGTAATAATACACAGCACCCGCTCCAGTATACCGTCCACAGAGTGACATAGTATGTAATGATACACAGCACCCGCTCCAGTATACCGTCCACAGAGTTACATAGAATGTAATAATACACAGCACCCGCTCCAGTATACCGTCCACAGAGTGACATAGAATGTAATAATACACAGCACCCGCTCCAGTATACCGTCCACAGAGTGACATAAAATGTAATAATACACAGCACCCGCTCCAGTATACTGTCCACAGAGTGACATAAAATGTAATAATACACAGCACCCGCTCCAGTATACCGTCCACAGAGTGACATAGAATGTAATAATACACAGCACCCGCTCCAGTATACCGTCCACAGAGTGACATAAAATTTAATAATACACAGCACCCGCTCCAGTATACCGTCCACAGAGTGACATAGAATGTAATAATACACAGCACCCGCTCCAGTATACCGTCCACAGAGTGACATAGAATGTAATAATACACAGCACCCGCTCCAGTATACCGTCCACAGAGTGACATAAAATTTAATAATACACAGCACCCGCTCCAGTATACCGTCCACAGAGTGACATAAAATGTAATAATACACAGCACCCGCTCCAGTATACCGTCCATAAAATGTAATAATACACAGCACCCGCTCCAGTATACCGTCCACAGAGTGACATAGAATGTAATAATACACAGCACCCGCTCCAGTATACCGTCCACAGAGTGACATAAAATGTAATAATACACAGCACCCGCTCCAGTATACCGTCCACAGAGTGACAGAATGTAATAATACACAGCACCCGCTCCAGTATACCGTCCACAGAGTGACATAAAATGTAATAATACACAGCACCCGCTCCAGTATACCGTCCACAGAGTGACATAAAATGTAATGATACACAGCACCCGCTCCAGTATACCATTCACAGAGTGACATAGAATGTAATAATACACAGCACCCGCTCCAGTATACCGTCCACAGAGTGACATAGAATGTAATGATACACAGCACCCGCTCCAGTATACCATCCACAGAGTGACATAGAATGTAATAATACACAGCACCCGCTCCAGTATACCGTCCACAGAGTGACATAGAATGTAATGATACACAGCACCCGCTCCAGTATACCGTCCACAGAGTGACATAGAATGTAATGATACACAGCACCCGCTCCAGTATACCATCCACAGAGTGACATAAAATGTAATAATACACAGCACCCGCTCCAGTATACCGTCCACAGAGTGACATAAAATGTAATAATACACAGCACCCGCTCCAGTATACCGTCCACAGAGTGACATAAAATGTAATAATACACAGCACCCGCTCCAGTATACCGTCCACAGAGTGACATAGAATGTAATAATACACAGCACCCGCTCCAGTATACCGTCCACAGAGTGACATAGAATGTAATAATACACAGCACCCGCTCCAGTATACCGTCCACAGAGTGACATAAAATGTAATAATACACAGCACCCGCTCCAGTATACCGTCCACAGAGTGACAGAATGTAATAATACACAGCACCCGCTCCAGTATACCGTCCACAGAGTGACATAAAATGTAATAATACACAGCACCCGCTCCAGTATACCGTCCACAGAGTGACATAAAATGTAATGATACACAGCACCCGCTCCAGTATACCATTCACAGAGTGACATAGAATGTAATAATACACAGCACCCGCTCCAGTATACCGTCCACAGAGTGACATAGAATGTAATGATACACAGCACCCGCTCCAGTATACCGTCCACAGAGTGACATAGAATGTAATGATACACAGCACCCGCTCCAGTATACCATCCACAGAGTGACATAAAATGTAATAATACACAGCACCCGCTCCAGTATACCGTCCACAGAGTGACATAAAATGTAATAATACACAGCACCCGCTCCAGTATACCGTCCACAGAGTGACATAAAATGTAATAATACACAGCACCCGCTCCAGTATACCGTCCACAGAGTGACATAAAATGTAATGATACACAGCACCCGCTCCAGTATACCATCCACAGAGTGACATAAAATGTAATAATACACAGCACCCGCTCCAGTATACCGTCCACAGAGTGACATAAAATGTAATAATACACAGCACCCGCTCCAGTATACCGTCCACAGAGTGACATAGAATGTAATAATACACAGCACCCGCTCCAGTATATCGTCCACAGAGTGACATAGAATGTAATGATACACAGCACCCGCTCCAGTATACCGTCCACGGAGTGACATAAAATGTAATAATACACAGCACCCGCTCCAGTATACCGTCCACAGATTGACATAGAATGTAATAATACACAGCACCCGCTCCAGTATACCGTCCACAGAGTGACATAGAATGTAATAATACACAGCACCCGCTCCAGTATACCATCCACGGAGTGACATAAAATGTAATAATACACAGCACCCGCTCCAGTATACCGTCCACAGAGTGACATAGAATGTAATAATACACAGCACCCGCTCCAGTATACCGTCCACAGAGTGACATAGAATGTAATAATACATAGCACCCGCTCCAGTATACCGTCCACAGAGTGACATAGAATGTAATAATACACAGCACCCGCTCCAGTATACCGTCCACAGAGTGACATAAAATGTAATAATACACAGCACCCGCTCCAGTATACCGTCCACAGAGTGACATAAAATTTAATAATACACAGCACCCGCTCCAGTATACCGTCCACAGAGTGACATAAAATGTAATAATACACAGCACCCGCTCCAGTATACCGTCCATAAAATGTAATAATACACAGCACCCGCTCCAGTATACCGTCCACAGAGTGACATAGAATGTAATAATACACAGCACCCACTCCAGTATACCGTCCACAGAGTGACATAAAATGTAATAATACACTGCACCCGCTCCAGTATACCGTCCACAGAGTGACATAAAATGTAATAATACACAGCACCCGCTCCAGTATACCGTCCACAGAGTGACATAGAATGTAATAATACACAGCACCCGCTCCAGTATACCATCCACAGAGTGACATAAAATGTAATAATACACAGCACCCGCTCCAGTATACCGTCCACAGAGTGACATAGAATGTAATAATACACAGCACCCGCTCCAGTATACCGTCCACAGAGTGACATAGAATGTAATAATACACAGCACCCGCTCCAGTATACCGTCCACAGAGTGACATAAAATGTAATAATACACAGCACCCGCTCCAGTATACCGTCCACAGAGTGACATAGAATGTAATAATACACAGCACCCGCTCCAGTATACCGTCCACAGAGTGACATAGAATGTAATGATACACAGCACCCGCTCCAGTATACCATCCACAGAGTGACATAGAATGTAATGATACACAGCACCCGCTCCAGTATACCGTCCACAGAGTGACATAGAATGTAATAATACACAGCACCCGCTCCAGTATACCGTCCACAGAGTGACATAGAATGTAATAATACACAGCACCCGCTCCAGTATACCGTCCACAGAGTGACATAGAATGTAATAATACACAGCACCCGCTCCAGTATACCGTCCACATAGTGACATAAAATGTAATAATACACAGCACCCGCTCCAGTATACTGTCCACAGAGTGACATAGAATGTAATAATACACAGCACCCGCTCCAGTATACCGTCCACAGAGTGACATAAAATGTAATAATACACAGCACCCGCTCCAGTATACCGTCCATAAAATGTAATAATACACAGCACCCGCTCCAGTATACCGTCCACAGAGTGACATAGAATGTAATAATACACAGCACCCGCTCCAATATACCGTCCACAGAGTGACATAAAATGTAATAATACACAGCACCCGCTCCAGTATACCGTCCACAGAGTGACATAGAATGTAATAATACACAGCACCCGCTCCAGTATACCGTCCACAGAGTGACATAGAATGTAATAATACACAGCACCCGCTCCAGTATACCGTCCACAGAGTGACATAGAATGTAATAATACACAGCACCCGCTCCAGTATACCGTCCACAGAGTGACATAAAATGTAATGATACACAGCACCCGCTCCAGTATACCGTCCACAGAGTGACATAAAATGTAATAATACACAGCACCCGCTCCAGTATACCGTCCACAGAGTGACATAGAATGTAATAATACACAGCACCCGCTCCAGTATACCGTCCACAGAGTGACATAAAATGTAATAATACACAGCACCCGCTCCAGTATACCGTCCACAGAGTGACATAAAATTTAATAATACACAGCACCCGCTCCAGTATACCGTCCACAGAGTGACATAAAATGTAATAATACACAGCACCCGCTCCAGTATACCGTCCATAAAATGTAATAATACACAGCACCCGCTCCAGTATACCGTCCACAGAGTGACATAGAATGTAATAATACACAGCACCCACTCCAGTATACCGTCCACAGAGTGACATAAAATGTAATAATACACTGCACCCGCTCCAGTATACCGTCCACAGAGTGACATAAAATGTAATAATACACAGCACCCGCTCCAGTATACCGTCCACAGAGTGACATAGAATGTAATAATACACAGCACCCGCTCCAGTATACCATCCACAGAGTGACATAAAATGTAATAATACACAGCACCCGCTCCAGTATACCGTCCACAGAGTGACATAGAATGTAATAATACACAGCACCCGCTCCAGTATACCGTCCACAGAGTGACATAGAATGTAATAATACACAGCACCCGCTCCAGTATACCGTCCACAGAGTGACATAAAATGTAATAATACACAGCACCCGCTCCAGTATACCGTCCACAGAGTGACATAGAATGTAATAATACACAGCACCCGCTCCAGTATACCGTCCACAGAGTGACATAGAATGTAATGATACACAGCACCCGCTCCAGTATACCATCCACAGAGTGACATAGAATGTAATGATACACAGCACCCGCTCCAGTATACCGTCCACAGAGTGACATAGAATGTAATAATACACAGCACCCGCTCCAGTATACCGTCCACAGAGTGACATAGAATGTAATAATACACAGCACCCGCTCCAGTATACCGTCCACATAGTGACATAAAATGTAATAATACACAGCACCCGCTCCAGTATACTGTCCACAGAGTGACATAGAATGTAATAATACACAGCACCCGCTCCAGTATACCGTCCACAGAGTGACATAAAATGTAATAATACACAGCACCCGCTCCAGTATACCGTCCATAAAATGTAATAATACACAGCACCCGCTCCAGTATACCGTCCACAGAGTGACATAGAATGTAATAATACACAGCACCCGCTCCAATATACCGTCCACAGAGTGACATAAAATGTAATAATACACAGCACCCGCTCCAGTATACCGTCCACAGAGTGACATAGAATGTAATAATACACAGCACCCGCTCCAGTATACCGTCCACAGAGTGACATAGAATGTAATAATACACAGCACCCGCTCCAGTATACCGTCCACAGAGTGACATAGAATGTAATAATACACAGCACCCGCTCCAGTATACCGTCCACAGAGTGACATAAAATGTAATGATACACAGCACCCGCTCCAGTATACCGTCCACAGAGTGACATAAAATGTAATAATACACAGCACCCGCTCCAGTATACCGTCCACAGAGTGACATAGAATGTAATAATACACAGCACCCGCTCCAGTATACCGTCCACAGAGTGACATAGAATGTAATAATACACAGCACCCGCTCCAGTATACCGTCCACAGAGTGACATAGAATGTAAGAATACACAGCACCCGCTCCAGTATACCGTCCACAGAGTGACATAGAATGTAATAATACACAGCACCCGCTCCAGTATACCGTCCACAGAGTGACATAGAATGTAATGATACACAGCACCCGCTCCAGTATACCGTCCACAGAGTGACATAGAATGTAAAAATACACAGCACCCGCTCCAGTATACCGTCCACAGAGTGACATAGAATGTAATAATACACAGCACCCGCTCCAATATACCGTCCACAGAGTGACAAAAAATGTAATAATACACAGCACCCGCTCCAGTATACCGTCCACAGAGTGACATAGAATGTAATAATACACAGCACCCGCTCCAGTATACCGTCCACAGAGTGACATAGAATGTAATAATACACAGCACCCGCTCCAGTATACCGTCCACAGAGTGACATAGAATGTAATAATACACAGCACCCGCTCCAGTATACCGTCCACAGAGTGACATAGAATGTAATAATACACAGCACCCGCTCCAGTATACCGTCCACAGAGTGACATAGAATGTAATAATACACAGCACCCGCTCCAGTATACCGTCCACAGAGTGACATAAAATGTAATAATACACAGCACCCGCTCCAGTATACCGTCCACAGAGTGACATTGAATGTAATAATACACAGCACCCGCTCCAGTATACCGTCCACAGAGTGACATAGAATGTAATAATACACAGCACCCGCTCAAGTATACCGTCCACAGAGTGACATAGAATGTAATAATACACAGCACCCGCTCCAGTATACCGTCCACAGAGTGACATAAAATGTAATAATACACAGCACCCGCTCCAGTATACCGTCCACAGAGTGACATAGAATGTAATAATACACAGCACCCGCTCCAGTATACCGTCCACAGAGTGACATAAAATGTAATGATACACAGCACCCGCTCCAGTATACCGTCCACAGAGTGACATAGAATGTAATAATACACAGCACCCGCTCCAGTATACCGTCCACAGAGTGACATAAAATGAAATAATACACAGCACCCGCTCCAGTATACCGTCCACAGAGTGACATAGAATGTAATAATACACAGCACCCGCTCCAGTATACCGTCCACAGAGTGACATAAAATTTAATGATACACAGCACCCGCTCCAGTATACCGTCCACAGAGTGACATAGAATGTAATAATACACAGCACCCGCTCCAGTATACCGTCCACAGAGTGACATAAAATGTAATAATACACAGCAACCGCTCCAGTATACCGTCCACAGAGTGACATAAAATGTAATGATACACAGCACCCGCTCCAGTATACCGTCCACAGAGTAACATAGAATGTAATAATACGCAGCACCCGCTCCAGTATACCGTCCACAGAGTGACATAAAATGAAATAATACACAGCACCCGCTCCAGTATACCGTCCACAGAGTGACATAGAATGTAATGATACACAGCACCCGCTCCAGTATACCGTCCACAGAGTGACATAAAATGTAATGATACACAGCACCCGCTCCAGTATACCGTCCACAGAGTGACATAGAATGTAATAATACACAGCACCCGCTCCAGTATACCGTCCACAGAGTGACATAGAATGTAATAATACACAGCACCCGCTCCAGTATACCGTCCACAGAGTGACATAAAATGTAATAATACACAGCACCCGCTCCAGTATACCGTCCACAGAGTGACATAGAATGTAATAATACACAGCATCCGCTCCAGTATACCGTCCACAGAGTGACATAGAATGTAATAATACACAGCACCCGCTCCAGTATACCGTCCACATAGTGACATAGAATGTAATGATACACAGCACCCGCTCCAGTATACCGTCCACAGAGTGACATAAAATGTAATAATACACAGCACCCGCTCCAGTATACCGTCCACAGAGTGACATAGAATGTAATAATACACAGCACCCGCTCCAGTATACCGTCCACAGAGTGACATAGAATGTAATAATACACAGCACCCGCTCCAGTATACCATCCACAGAGTGACATAAAATGTAATAATACACAGCACCCGCTCCAGTATACCATCCACGGAGTGACATAAAATGTAATAATACACAGCACCCGCTCCAGTATACCATCCACAGAGTGACATAAAATGTAATAATACACAGCACCCGCTCCAGTATACCATCCACGGAGTGACATAAAATGTAATAATACACAGCACCCGCTCCAGTATACCGTCCACAGAGTGACATAGAATGTAATAATACACAGCACCCGCTCCAGTATACCGTCCACAGAGTGACATAAAATGTAATGATACACAGCACCCGCTCCAGTATACCGTCCACAGAGTGACATAGAATGTAATAATACATAGCACCCGCTCCAGTATACCGTCCACATAGTGACATAGAATGTAATAATACACAGCACCCGCTCCAGTATACCGTCCACAGAGTGACATAGAATGTAATAATACACAGCACCCGCTCCAGTATACCGTCCACAGAGTGACATAAAATGTAATGATACACAGCACCCGCTCCAGTATACCATCCACGGAGTGACATAAAATGTAATAATACACAGCACCCGCTCCAGTATACCGTCCATAAAATGTAATAATACACAGCACCCGCTCCAGTATACCGTCCACAGAGTGACATAGAATGTAATAATACATAGCACCCGCTCCAGTATACCGTCCACAGAGTGACATAGAATGTAATAATACACAGCACCCGCTCCAGTATACCGTCCACAGAGTGACATAGAATGTAATAATACACAGCACCCGCTCCAGTATACCATCCACAGAGTGACATAGAATGTAATAATACACAGCACCCGCTCCAGTATACCTTCCACAGAGTGACATAGAATGTAATAATACACAGCACCCGCTCCAGTATACCGTCCACAGAGTGACATAGAATGTAATAATACACAGCACCCGCTCCAGTATACCATCCACAGAGTGACATAAAATGTAATAATACACAGCACCCGCTCCAGTATACCATCCACGGAGTGACATAAAATGTAATAATACACAGCACCCGCTCCAGTATACCGTCCACAGAGTGACATAGAATGTAATAATACACAGCACCCGCTCCAGTATACCGTCCACAGAGTGACATAAAATGTAATAATACACAGCACCCGCTCCAGTATACCGTCCACAGAGTGACATAGAATGTAATAATACACAGCACCCGCTCCAGTATACCGTCCACAGAGTGACATAGAATGTAATAATACACAGCACCCGCTCCAGTATACCGTCCACAGAGTGACATAAAATGTAATAATACACAGCACCCGCTCCAGTATACCGTCCACAGAGTGACATAAAATGTAATAATACACAGCACCCGCTCCAGTATACCGTCCATAAAATGTAATAATACACAGCACCCGCTCCAGTATACCGTCCACAGAGTGACATAGAATGTAATAATACACAGCACCCGCTCCAGTATACCGTCCACAGAGTGACATAAAATGTAATAATACACAGCACCCGCTCCAGTATACCGTCCACAGAGTGACATAGAATGTAATAATACACAGCACCCGCTCCAGTATACCGTCCACAGAGTGACACAGAATGTAATAATACACAGCACTCGCTCCAGTATACCATCCACAGAGTGACATAGAATGTAATAATACACAGCACCCGCTCCAGTATACCGTCCACAGAGTGACATAAAATGTAATAATACACAGCACCCGCTCCAGTATACCGTCCACAGAGTGACATAAAATGTAATAATACACAGCACCCGCTCCAGTATACCGTCCACAGAGTGACATAAAATGTAATAATACACAGCACCCGCTCCAGTATACCGTCCACAGAGTGACATAAAATGTAATGATACACAGCACCCGCTCCAGTATACCGTCCACAGAGTGACATAGAATGTAATAATACACAGCACCCGCTCCAGTATACCATCCACAGAGTGACATAAAATGTAATAATACACAGCACCCGCTCCAGTATACCGTCCACAGAGTGACATAAAATGTAATGATACACAGCACCCGCTCCAGTATACCGTCCACAGAGTGACATAGAATGTAATGATACACAGCAACCGCTCCAGTATACCGTCCACAGAGTGACATAAAATGTAATAATACACAGCACCCGCTCCAGTATACCGTCCTCAGAGTGACATAAAATTTAATAATACACAGCACCCGCTCCAGTATACCGTCCACAGAGTGACATAAAATGTAATAATACACAGCACCCGCTCCAGTATACCGTCCACAGAGTGACATAGAATGTAATGATACACAGCACCCGCTCCAGTATACCATCCACAGAGTGACATAGAATGTAATAATACACAGCACCCGCTCCAGTATACCGTCCACAGAGTGACATAGAATGTAATAATACACAGCACCCGCTCCAGTATACCGTCCACAGAGTGACATAGAATGTAATAATACACAGCACCCGCTCCAGTATACCGTCCACATAGTGACATAAAATGTAATAATACACAGCACCCGCTCCAGTATACCGTCCACAGAGTGACATAAAATGTAATAATACAAAGCACCCGCTCCAGTATACCGTCCATAAAATGTAATAATACACAGCACCCGCTCCAGTATACCGTCCACAGAGTGACATAGAATGTAATAATACACAGCACCCGCTCCAGTATACCGTCCACATAGTGACATAGAATGTAATAATACACAGCACCCGCTCCAGTATACCGTCCACATAGTGACATAGAATGTAATAATACACAGCACCCGCTCCAGTATACCGTCCACAGAGTGACATAGAATGTAATGATACACAGCACCCGCTCCAGTATACCGTCCACAGAGTGACATAGAATGTAATAATACACAGCACCCGCTCCAGTATACCGTCCACAGAGTGACATAGAATGTAATAATACACAGCACCCGCTCCAGTATACCGTCCACAGAGTGACATAGAATGTAATAATACACAGCACCCGCTCCAGTATACCGTCCACAGAGTGACATAGAATGTAATAATACACAGCACCCGCTCCAGTATACCGTCCACAGAGTGACATAGAATGTAATAATACACAGCACCCGCTCCAGTATACCGTCCACAGAGTGACATAAAATGTAATAATACACAGCACCCGCTCCAGTATACCGTCCACAGAGTGACAGAATGTAATAATACACAGCACCCGCTCCAGTATACCGTCCACAGAGTGACATAGAATGTAATAATACACAGCACCCGCTCCAGTATACCGTCCACAGAGTGACATAGAATGTAATAATACACAGCACCCGCTCCAGTATACCGTCCACAGAGTGACATAGAATGTAATAATACACAGCACCCGCTCCAGTATACCGTCCACAGAGTGACATAAAATGTAATAATACACAGCACCCGCTCCAGTATACCATCCACAGAGTGACATAAAATGTAATAATACACAGCACCCGCTCCAGTATACCGTCCACAGAGTGACATAAAATGTAATGATACACAGCACCCGCTTCAGTATACCGTCCACAGAGTGACATAAAATGTAATAATACACAGCACCCGCTCCAGTATACCGTCCACAGAGTTACATAAAATGTAATGATACACAGCACCCGCTCCAGTATACCATCCACAGAGTGACATAGAATGTAATAATAC